>NC_051177.1:160964033-161030821 GCF_013339695.2 Rhipicephalus sanguineus | reverse complement strand
TTTACTTTATTTAACGAAAAATTCACGTCACACAGAATTATCAGGGAACATTGCGTTTAGGGCATAGCTCCCTAAAGGCGCACCCGTTCGTCCCCTCGTAGTCGTAGTCGTAGTAGTCGTAGTGCTAACCAGTCTTACGCTTTGACCTCCAAGGTGGTGCCGGTGGGAGATTTTCCTGTGCGTTGTTGAACATAAAAGATTCGCAGCGTGCGCGTTAACTAAAAGCCGAATTCTTCTGTCTCTCATTCCCCATTAGCAGCCATTGCATGTTCCAGTAGGAAACGTTAGAAGTAAAAGTGTAAGTGTTAGCTAAAAGCCGACTTCTTCTGTCCTCTCATTCCCATTAGCAGCCATTGTTTACCTCCCAGGTGTGCCTGGTGAGATTTCTCCTGTGCGTGATTAAACAAAAAAATTTTGTTCAAACGCCGTTGATTGATGAAATAACCAACGAAAGACGCCAGATGTTTGGTAAAAGCAAAACGAAAGACGTCCAGATTTTTCTAAAGCAAAACGAAAAGACGCCAGCTGCTTAACGAAAACACGCCAGATGTTTTCTAAAGCAATGGTTTTCTAAACAATGAAAATTCACAGCGTACATGTAATATTAAAGTGAGCTGCAAGTCGTCCATAAGTCATAGAACCTTTAGTATAAACGCGCCCGATGTCACGTCGGTGATGATGTACTGGGCAGAATGCACGGAAGATTCACGGTTTACCGATGAACCTCCGCAGCTTCGCCCACTCATCATCATTCACTCCGTGGATATGCTGTGATTTTTTGATCAGCCGTACTAGCCTGTAATCTCCTAGCGCCCCATGTAACCTGCCGGATGTCACGTTTGCGCCTGCGCGTTGAGAAACTCGTATATATTCTCTGTGTCTTGATTTTTTCCATTAAAGTTGGTATAGCGCCTGTTGCTTTGTGGTTCTGTGTCCGTTTTGTCTTTTCGCGCTACATGATGATTATTAGCAAACACAACTAGCCCAAGAACAAGTCCTTCTGTAGGTTCTCGAAGGCGCCGCCACTCACTTTCGTATTTGTATTGGGCGGTTTCAAGAATTGACGCTTCTCTCGATCTCGGGCTTGAATGCGACCATCCCTTTCCAAAACAGCAATCTGATCTTTTATCGATGTCGCTTGTCACTTTTACCTTGCTACATTTCATTGTTGCATTGTTTGTTCATGCATGACCGTCGTTGTTGCTTGTAGCAACAGAAGTCTGTGCTCTAAGCACGTGGAGGAAGCTGCAGTTCCCGGCGTGGAGGAAGGAAAAGGTTAAAAGGGAGCATTACGCCATGAGAAATAAATAAGTAAATAAAACTAGTATTTTAGGAGCGAACACGCCAAGCTTCGTTTACTCCCATTTTCTCGATAGGGAAAGGGCTCCTATTTTTTTTTTCATTTATATGGCGACGATCGTCATTTCTGACACACCGACGGACGGACGGACCGTTTTCCTCTTGAGTCGGCATAGAAATGTCTGCTCATTTAAAACAACCGTTTATAATGCATGCGAAAGGCTCACAGAATGCAATAATTATGCTTACATATTCCCCATCAACACCTTCTCTTTAACGCTTTTGTTATCCCTCGCTTTTGATCTCTCGGGAAGAGCGATCTGGTATATTTGAAGCGGGACCCATTGCTTGTGCGCCACCATGAATATAATCTCCTTTGACCACAACGCTGGAGATGAAAGCCGAGAGTAGGGTAATGAGCTTCAGGCAACGAATGTTTCATGGGAACTTTTGTTCCTAGGATATTTATCGAAATATAGGGCTCAAAAGTTTTGCTTAACAAGACGTAATTACGTTATTTTTTTTGCCCTTCATTGCGCCCGGAATCAAATTATAGGCGCGCCGCACGAATCTGTTTTAAATTAAAACCATTCACCGCAGATGCGCCCCAAAAAAAATGACTGCTCGTAAAAGAAGCTTCAAGATTTCTGTTTTTATTTTGTTCACTTTACAGCGCCATTTCGTGAACGGAATGCAGTTAAACGCAGTATATCTGGTGCCTTATGGGCGATAGGTAAAAGGTCAGAGAAGAAGAAGGTGCATTTCCTAAACAGCAGTTCTCATCGTGGGGACGGCAGCCATCTGTCTCAAACACAAACGATAATTGAAACAGGCATCTACTCTTCTTAGAGAGAGAGAAATGTTAAGAAAGGGAGGAAGCGAGGTTAAACCAGAAGAAATCTACTACTAAGATACTATGCAGCCGTGGTAGTTTTGAATGAGCAGAAGGACGGCATGATGAGGAGTGGGGCATGCATTTGAATGGTTTGAACTCACCACGTTGACATTTTTTTCCTTGTATACGCCTTCCTCGATTCAGAAAGGTGAACAGAATAGGAGAACGATAACGCCGTGCTCGTGCCAGAGATCGACCACGTGTCTTGGACCTGGTCCCCCTGTCGTGATGCGGCAATCAGGGCGATGGTCCGCATTAGGAAAAGAAAAGATCGCCGCAGAAAATATTGTTGTGGGAAACAGTGGTTTCTATGGCGGCACACCTACAGCATGCAACTTCAGATTTTATGAACGAAATCTGAACTGTCATAGAACATCCGCACGTAGGATAGTTAAACAGCTGGTCGACTGCCAAAAGTATTGTTTGTACCAAGTGTACAAAAATACGTGAGAATGCTTGAAATAATTTATTTGTATTTCTGCGTGCACCCAGCGAAATGAAGCCGGTAAAATCACCAGAGAAATTAATTGTAACAAATAAACGAACGATGAAAGTTACCCAATTGTGGTCGATTATTTCTTGCTTGAAGTCAGCCTCTTGTGCAACACTGTACTGAAATTAGCATATCGTCTTCCCGAGGAGCTTTATCCTATTTGACAAAAGAACATGCAGCTTAGCAGGCAGTGTGATGAATGTTATTCAAAGGGAAATGTTACTAGACAGCGAACAAGTATCTGCACGTATGTCGGGTGGCAGTACTGATCTTGCACACGAACTCACTGCACGTATGTCGGGTGGCAGTACTGATCTTGCACACGAACTCAACTGGATGTTGAATTAGGCTCTCCCTCACTTTTTAGGGGCGAAGCTCCTTAAGGCGGCACCCGTTCGTCTCTCGTAGTCGTAGTCGTAGTGCGTAACCAGTCTTACGCTTTGACCTCCAAGGTGGTGTCGGTGGGAGATTTTTCCTGTGCGTTGTTGAACAATAAAAAATTCGCAGCGTGAGCGTTAACTAAAAGCCGAATTCTTCTGTCTCTCATTCCCCATTAGCAGCCATTGCCATGTTCCAGTAGGAAACGTTAGTAGAAGTAGAAGTGTAAGTGTTAGCTAAAAGCCGACTTCTTCTGTCTCTCATTCCCATTAGCAGCCATTGTTTCACCTCCAAGGTAGTGCCTCGTGAGATTTCTCCTGTGCGTGATTTAAACAATAAAAATTTTGTTCAAAACGCCGTTGATTGATGAAATAACCAAACGAAAGACGCCAGATGTTTTGTAAAAGCAAAACGAAAGAACGCCAGATGTTTCTAAAGCAAAACGAAAAGACGCCGGCTGCTTAACGAAAGACGCCAGACGTTTTCTAAAGCAATGGTTTTCTAAACAATGAAATTTCACAGCGTACATGTAAATTAAAGTGAGCTGCAAGTCGTCATAACTCATCTAACCTTTAGTATAAACGCGCCCGATCTCACGTCGGTGATGATGTACTGGGCAGAATTCACGGAAGATTCACGGTTTACCGATGAACCTCCGCAGCTTCGCCCACTCATCATCATTCACTCCTTGGATATGTTGTGATTTTCTTTCAATAGAAGTATGCATGAGTAAACGTCGCACTAGTCTCGTTATGTTCTGAAGTTCGTGGAAGCACACCTCATACGGTACAAGAGTCGAGTAATTCCTAACGAGACGTGACGCCCGGTTCGTCCGAGTTTCTATTGCAAGCCGACTACTAGATCCAGGTGCACTGCCCAAACATTACGCTAGAAAAGACTGCCGTTGATCAGACCTTTCGAAGGCGAAGCACGTTTTGCTTTGGTCAACGTGAAGTGAACTAGAGTGCGCGATCGATCAGGCGTAAAGTTCATGCGATGGCAGACATACACGCGCTGGCGTGGACCTATTATTGAAAAAAAGATGTGTGCCCTTTGCCGGATAGTGTGCAGCGATCTCGGCGAGAATAGCTCCCAGCTGTGTGTGCTGGATCAGTTGCCTTTCAGCCTTCAGGGATTTGTGCATCCTCCGCTAAGGTCATACAGTTACTTGCGTGTCCCTTACACCGAACTTTGCAATGCCCGCAAACCGCTGCTGTAGGAGAGCTGGCGATACTTAGGTTTATATCCTATAGTGGGGGGGGGGGGTAATGGTGGAGGACATTAAGAGAAAACGCATGAATTTAGATTAATGACAAGCATGGTACAGCTTATCTAGAGTCGGATATACATTTAGCGGCATTAAAATACTGGTGATTCTTTGGGCTCATGAGCTGTGTGGTCCCCACTATCCTTGCTTCTATAAAAGGCAGGCCGTCAAGTCAACTCGAGATATACTGGACAGTCTAGCACTTTTTCGCATGACGAGAGAACAAGAACGGGAAGTGATATACCAGCTAATCACAGTCAGCGCAAACGCTTGAACATCTGACGCAAATGCGATAGGTGTATGAGTTGCTGAAGGCTACCCCAACCACCACCTGCACTAAAATGTTTGGTCATCTCGTGCAGTACTTTTGGTAAATATAGTTGTGCATTACCGGCTTCTGGTTCTTCCTCCCTCCCCAACTCGGTACGGAGCCAAGTAACGTCCTCACATCACCGTCATCCTCATGTCAAAAACATTCGCTGGCCACTTTCGATCTCACCTAACTTAGGTAACATTTGAACACGCTCTCCCAGCCTCAGCTCACCTACGAAATATTAACCATGCTATCGACATCGCGCTTACGTTCGAAAGTTCATGATCCATGTAAGAACGCTGGTTAGCTGCAATTTTAAATAAACATTTTAAAATGAGCATTTGCTGGGCGGCCTCTTGAGACATGGTACAGGGAACGGCACGGGATCGAAGCGCCAGGGGCATCGAACGGGAACCGAAGCTGGTTGGACGGAGCAGCACTCTCCACCAAATTGTAAATGCGTTTATTGACGGCACTAGTCGACGAAACAGAACGGCGACAGTCAAGACAGAGCGCGGACTCTGAGCGCGAGGAGCGTGCTGTCAGAGAAGAGCCGAAAGGGACGACCCACTAGAAAGCGCTCGAGAGGGCGACCCATTACAGACTTCCAACGCTTGGCTACAATGTAATCTTCCGTTAAGTTTAGTTTAAAAACGATTGCATGTCATACCATTCCTAGTGCTTAGAAGAACTGAGCGTTGGGCGAGTTGGTATTGCATTCCGGATTGCATTTTACGCGAAAAACACGAACACGAAGGGAAGAACCATGAGACGAGCGCAGACTAACAACCGAAGGTTTATTGTCAGAAACCACACACAAAGAAAAAGAAAAAGGAAAGACACGTGGTTATGATTACAGGTTGGCGGTTAGATAGTCAATCTCGAGTTTATGCCAGTTCACCGAAGGGCTTGCCACACATACGTCAGCTTATTTGTGAATGTACAATGCCTCCACAATCTCTCGCGCTGTCCTATCTGTCGGCCTCGACAGCACTTTTGTTTCCTTTAGTAATGGACGACATTCACATTCCTTACAATGCAGGCAAAGATTAGACAAAGGCTGCCCTTTGAACGATTTCTTGTGGTCCATTATTCGGTTATTCACACATCGCCCGGTTTGACCGATGTGACTTTCCACACGATAGGGGATACGATATACTACCCCCTTTCCACACTCAACCAATCTGTCACGTTGCTTAACGTCACACTCATTCCAATTTTTTTGTGCCACCCGCTACTTTTTTTCCACAGCTGCGCAGTTGCGACCCAGCTTATTCTTGGCGGAAATTACTACGTTAATCCCAAAACGATTTCCCACCTTTTTCACACTATGAGAAAATGCGTGCACATATGGAATGCAGACGACCGATCTATCCTTACCGTGAGCCGCCCTCACAGTGGCACCTCTTCCCTCACGTTTTAGCTTCCTCAGTATTCTTTCACTGAGGAAAGTCAATGTGTTGCGGGGATAGTTGGGCTGTTCTCCCATTCGATGGGGGCACGATTTAAGCAAGGCGGCCAACAGACAAGACCTGGCAATCCCATCCTTGACCAACTGAGAGTGGTCGGACCTGAAATCCAGCGTTGGCTTCCCAGATCTCGCAGATTACCTCCAGCAGGTATACTCATGCTCTGTCGTGATCATCAAGTCGAGGAACTGGATGCCTCTCTCCCTAGGAACTCCGTAAGTGAAGCCTAAACCGCACCCCTTCTCCTTTGAAACCTTGAGCACGTTGTCCCTAGTGTTGGCGCCTCCAGTCCCCTCAACGAACAAAAGATAATCATTCATATACCGCATTACTTTCAACACGAGACCATCCGGAGCTACTGCAAGGTCGCGGTCTATCCTGCACAGGAAAATTTCGTTAAGTATGAGCGCAACCCGCGGATTGCGCCCTTCACGATTTGCCGCTGCATCTGCCCCCTGTGACGGTACAAAACGTTGGTGTTGAAAAAAAATACATACATCCACACTCGCGATAGTGGAGCAACTAGTGCCAGCTAGCCTGGCTTTCATAAAAATTGCGATGCTCACGCAGGCGCATAATAATGCAGCGCCCCCCTGCCTAATACACACGGCCACAGGAAAGTCGGATCGGGTAAACTACAGAAGTGCAGCACGGTACGTTTTTACTGACGTGTGTCACTTGACAGCCATGTTTCTGTGCCTTCGACTAGTTCAGGATTTGTCGGTTGACCTTTGCACAGCGCCTACCCAACTTTTGGGGTTAGAACTAAACTCTAACACTGTCGCCAGAGGGCACCTTTTTGAAGCAACAGGAAGGAATGAGTAGCAAAGAGAACGTTGAGATTAGCAAGGGGCTGAGACAGGGATGTCCTTTGTCCCCGCTGTCATTCATGCTGTACATGGTGAATATGGAAAAAGCGCTAGAAGGTAGCAACTTTGGTTTTAATCTGTCACACAAACAGGGCGGCGTGACGATTGAGCAGAAGCTTCCAGGATTATTTTATGCTGACGATATTGTCTTATTTGCTGACATTCGAGAGGATATACAGCAGCTGGCGGATATATACGGAAGGGAAGGGGAAGCTCTAGGACTAGGATTTAGTGTAACAAAATGTGGATTGATGGTATTCAATGACCCTTGTGATCAGGCGGTGTCAATACAGGGCCAAGAAATACCGAGGGTGAGCGAATACAAGTACCTCGGAGTATGGATAAATGAGGGTGACAGGTACATGGAGGTACAGGAAAAAGCCTCAGCAGCAAAAGGAAAGAGGAATGCTGCAATAATGAAGCACAGAGCATTGTGGGGATACAATAGGTACGAGGTGCTTCGAGGTCTGTGGAAAGGTGTAATGGTTCCGGGGCTTACTTTTGGGAACTCAGTGGTGTGCATGAGGGCAGAGGTGCAATCGGGAATGGATATAAATCAAAGGACTGTGGGACGCCTCGCGTTGGGTGCTCACGGGAAGACAACAAATGAGGCCGTAAAGGGCGATATGGGATGGGCAGGTTTTGAGGCGAGGGAGGCTCAGAGCAAAATAAGGTTCGAAGAAAGGCTAAGGAATATGAAGGAGAGTAGATGGGCAGAGAAGGTGTTCCGTTACTTGTATAGGAAGAGCGTGGACACACAGTGGAGAAAAAGAACTAGGAGTCTCACTAGTAAATATACGGCTGGTAGTGTAAGCAGTATGTCAACAAAGAGCGTTAAGCGAAAAGTCAGAGAGGCGGAGAGGATTTACTGGATGGCAGCTATGGAGAAAAAACCGGCTTTGAGTAACTACCGAAAGGGCAAAAATAAAATAAGGAGGGAGGCATTTTACGACAATTCAATGGGAAGCGCTTTACTGTTTGAAGCGAGATCGGGTTGCCTTAGAACGGGTAGTTATAAAGCGAGATTCAGTAAAGAAGAAGAACAATGCACGTGCTGTGGGGAAGATCAGGAAACGGCGGAGCATGTTCTGATTGAATGTGGAGACATCCACCCAGGTGTACGTTTGGGCACGAGCCTACATGACGCCTTGGGTTTTAGAGACAATGGAAAGCTGAACACACCCGCGATTGAAATAAGAGACGGTTAGAGTATTGGTGGCAGAAAACTAGAGAGAAAGGACAAAAATAAATATTGGGGAAAAAACATAAGGACATTCTGCCGTAAAGGGCACAGAACGGAGCTGAAAACATAGTTTTTTTTTTCTTCTGGAGTAAAATAGTTTTAATTGAAGTAAAGACACAAGGCCAACGCTAAAAAAAAAAGAGTAAAGGGTTTTTTGTTTTCGAGCATGGTGGCCCACTTGTCACCGCCCCGTTATAAAGGGGACGCTCATAGCATCCATCCATCCATCCAGGTCAAACCAAGTAGAGGGGCCCTACTTGGTTCAACCCCCCAGAAATATTTCAGTTTTGCTAGCGTATATATACAGTAGGTTACGGATTTGGGCTGGTTGATGCATGGCTTCACGTAGAAAACAGAGCTACGAGACGGGACAAAGAAAGGGCACAAACACGGCGCTGGACTATCAACCAAATGTGCTTTTATTCCACCAGTCCGCATATTTATACTCCACCATGACTAAAGAAAGTATAACAAAACAGCAGAAAAAACCGGTCAGCCTGCGCAAAGGCAAAAAAAATTTTTTAACTCGTCAGAAATTTTATCTCCTTCGGAAGCAGTGAAATCGAGGGGAGGCTAACACATGCCTCGCCGCCTTTACAAATGTGATACGCTTCAGAAACGAGACGCGCACGTTCGTCACAGTACATTGATAGGAAACTCGTATCTTTAAAAGATGGCTGGCAGCCGCATTCATTGCAATGAATGGACATTTGACTGTCTTTTGCTTGTTTAGAGACCTTGTTCGCGTGCTCGCGCAAGCGGTCATTAGCACACCGGCCAGTTTGACCAACATAGTAACGCCCGCAGGAAAGAGTAATCTTGTACACAACAGAATCGCAACATTCAACAAACTTTTGCCGGTGCTTCTTACTACATCTTTCCGTCTTGGTTTCTCTGTTCACCTGCTGACACTGGCTACCAAGTTCATTTTTGGCAGAGAATAACAACCTTACCCCAGCCCTACTGACTGGTTGAGGAGAGTTTTTCTTGCCAATTAGCACGTTTGAAGCTGGCAGCTTTCCCGGAAACTGTATTGACCAGCATTGCTGAAAGCCTCCTTTCTAGCTTTAAGAGCAGGGTCTCAGCAGCAGTACAATCACCTACACACCCCCAGCAACCAGTTGCAGTCATCCCGTATGTGCACCAGGTGGCACATAATTTTAAAAAGGTGGTCAGTAGGGCCGGGGTATGGTTGTTATTCTCTGCCAAAAATAAACTTGGTAGCCTCTGTCAGCACGTAAACAGAGAAACCAAGACGGAAAGATGTAGTAAGAAGCACCGGCAAAAGTCTGTTGAATGTTGCGATTCTGTTGTGTACAAGATTCCTCTTTCCTGCGGGCGTTACTATGTTGGTCAAACTGGCCGGTGTACTAATGACCGCTTGCGCGAGCACGCGAACAAGGTCTCTAAACAAGCAAGAGACAGTCAACTGGCCATTCATTGCAATGAATGCGGCTGCCAGCCATCTTTTAAAGATACGAGTTTCCTATCAAAGTACTGTGACGAATGTGCGCGTCTCGTTTCTGAAGCGTATCACATTTGTAAAGGCGGCGAGGCATCTGTTAGCCTCCCCTCGATTTCACTGCTTCCGAAGGAGATAAAATTTCTGTCGAGTTAAAAAATTTTTCTTGCCTCTGCGCAGGCTGACCGGTTTTTTCTGGTGTTTTGTTATGCTTTCTTTAGTCATGGTGGAGTATAAATATGCGGACTGGTGGAATAAAAACGCCAGGCCTGCGCTGAAACTGCAGCACAGTCACAGCGAAAGCTGGAAGAGCGGCGTTTCTAGAGCCCGTTGTAAGCGCTCTTGGGGCTACAATACAAGCACACTAGAAAGGTACCCACTACGCCATAAATCTCAATTTTTGTGAAGGTGGGAAGCACCTACTAAGACATTATTCGTCATTTTGCGGAGAAGCGAGGCACCAGCTACACGTCTGTAAGGCATTATGTGCACTTTGTTGACGCGACGAATGATGACGATGAAGAATTATGGCTCAGCCATTTGTAATGGGTTGGAAGATTTAAACGGCCCACCAGTTATGTAATTTGCATTGGGTGACGCCCGGTCACTATTTCCCTCTCCCGTCATGCTGTATAACATACGTTGACGTGGGAGAGAGGCGGGGGGGAAGAACTTTACTGAGACCCCGAGGAAATGGATCATGCGCTTATGGGCTTCCTTGGCAACCAATACAAGTGCACTTGCGAGGAACCCACTACGCTATAAATCATTGTAATTTTTTAGAAGTGCGTCAGCAGGCACTGTGCCATTTTTCGTCATTCTACGGAGAGCATTGGTACCTGCTAAACGCATGTAAAGAATTATGCGCACTTTGTTGATGCTGTGCCTGATGACGATGAAGAATTATGGCAGCGCCCTTTGTAATGGGTTGGAAGCATTCAACATCGTACTCGTTGCGCAATTCGCATTGTGTGACGCCTGGTTACAGAATTCGCGTTGTACGACGCTTGGTGCTTATTTTACTCTTCTACCACGCTATATTCCATATACTAATGTGGTTCCTTCGCGACATGAAGCCTGTATAGGACATTTTTGCACAGCAGTTTCAAGCACCGGCATGGCTCAGAGGTTGAATACTGGGCTCCCACGCAGAGGGCCCAGGTTCGAACCTCGTTCCATCCTGGAATTTTTTCTTATTTCGTTTTTTTTTTCTTATTTTGAGCGATACTGGTTACGGACACCGGCGGCGGCGGCGGACAACTACGGCGCCAAAAACGGTCGGTGAAATGATCTCATAACAGCTTTCGCTGTAAAAGCACATTTGGTTGATAGTCAGCGCCGTGTTTGTGCCCTTTCTTTGTCTCGTCTCGTAGCGCTGTTTTCTACGTGAAGTATATAAACACGCGCACATACGAACGCACGCACGAACATACATAAAAATGGTTGAACTCCCGCTCCCCGAAAAATATTTCTGGCTACGCCTCTGCAACGCAGTGACAATTTTAAAAGCGAAGCTGTTTAGCAAATCGTCCCTTGTCCGACGAAACAAATCACTATCATCATCATCAACGGGTATGTGTCACAAAAAGTGGTTAAATCCCTTTACTCACGACCGGTCCACTAAAAATAAAGCCGACAGTTAGACCAACAAAAAGTGGATGCGAAGCGACGACGGCGAGCCGAAGATCCTGAGTACCTACAGCGAGAGAATACTAGGTAACGGAAAAGGCAACGGCGGCTGCGAGAAGACCGTGCGGCAATAGAAGGCGTACGCCAACGACGACACAACCGTATGTTAATGAAAGGTGCGAATGTCTGGTGTCAGCGCGAGTTTTCGTCTCTAGAGTTTGGACATTCGTGTCGTGTTTGTGACTGTCTGTGGTTTAATTCGAACATTTCTGCTTTGAGAATCAATGTAGAAACAACCTAGCATCACCTAGCTAAAGCCTAGCAACGACCTAGAAGCAACCTACAAACAACCTACATCACCTAGGTAAGGCCTAGAAACAACCTAGAAGCTACCAGATTAATCTTCAGAATCGTCCAGTTTGGCTGTTTCAAGCCTTGCGCGGCTTAGTGCACGCTTCGCGAAACGTTTACAGCGGAGCTGATAAACTATCGCCATGGTCAGCCGCAACCTTCTAGCGCGTTCCTCAGCCGGCGCGCCCTCTCTCCGTCCCCTTCATCTTTTGCTTGCTCCCCGATCACGTGCACCAAGATGATTACCTAATTAGCTAGGCGGTAGACCTAGCTAATTACGCCAGGACAAAGACCAAGCTAATTAGGCTAATTCATGGTACGACCGAGCTAATTAGGCCACGGTTTGCTCAGAAGCTGCTAATTAATATCATGTTAATTAAGCTGGGTCATGCTAAGACCGGGCTAATTAAGACACATATAATAAGACCTCGCGAAAAAATATCGTGTTGACTATGACTGCTAATGAAGTACATGCTAATTAAGACCTATTTACTTAAGTTTGAACTAGTTATGGTTACGGTATTTAAGTTCGTAATAAGTAAAATATAATGTTATTATTATTATGTTGACTAAGACCTTACTCATCAAGTCCCAGATAATACAGTGACAATTTCGAACGAGCTGATGCAGTCGTCACTCTGAAGCAGACTGAGTTGACGTTGAGCCAAGTAAAAAGCTGGAAGAAGCTATGTGATCACAAGCTCCACTGATGGCTCCAGCCTTGCACCACTCATGCTAGATAATCACATTCTTTGTATGCAAAGAAGCTACTAGTTCGCGTCTACCGCATGAAACGCTTGGCAGTCACACCGGAATTATGACAATCACGAGTTGAACTGGGGTCGTCTCCGAATCAACGAGATTGAACGCGAGTTCGCGTGTGATTAAGGCTGAATGACAGACGCCCACAGCAAGGATCGGGCCCACCCACCGCGTTTGCTCTTCCCGAGGCGAAGAATTCACGTCTCAATGCCAGCGAGCGGCACGATTCAGCTATGAGCTTAATCGCACAGACGATGCACGCACGCGCGCAGAACTAAACGTTCTTCCAACTCAACCGCACGAAGTCAAACGTCGTTTTATTTCGCGGCTACGATGCCTCGCGTTTAATTTCACCGCGCTCACAAGATAGCCATCACAGCACCGTGTAAGATATCTTACGTCGTGACTCACAGCCGTATTGCATCCGTGAAGCGAGCACCCCTGGTGACAACATGTCTGTTTATTTATCTGTAATAATCAACCGAAGCGAAACGAACTGCACGAGAGTGCTGCGTGTGCGCCTTTGTTGCCTTCGAGTGTGACAATTGTCATGCTCCAGACGGGATGAAAGAACTTGCCTGAAAGAGGAAAAAAGCCTACGAACACACCTGTGAGAGTTGCGATGTTCAATTGACAAATAGATATTGCGGCAATCACGCTGGCTTTGCGGCAGTGTTTAAAAGTTGACTGAGTGGCGGCACTCACGCGTTCGCACACGATGTTGCTCTGAAAACCGCCGCAAATGCCGCACATGCGTTAGCGACGCCATGCGAGTTCTTGTAGCCGTTTCTCTAACGCTGCTGTCACGCGCTCCGCATTTCTTCATGTCATCACAGTTGTAGTGCGAGCTCGGAGCAAACTCGTGTTCACGGTTAGCTCGGGAGATCCTGCACAGCGCCCCATTGCAAACTTAGTGGCACGCACTTGATGACGCGCGCCTAACAGGTAAAGAATCACCGTTATCCGATCTGAAATACTTTCTGTGACTTCACAAGTGTAGGTTTGGTGCTGCTGGAGATTGACTTTAAAAAACGATGACCTAGTGGGCTTCCCTTTTCTTGTACCCGATTGGGCCATTTGAACCACAATGAGCGAGAACGCCACGTCCAGAAGAGCACCGAATGAAAATACAACTCTTGGACCGCTTCATATTCCGACCAGTCAGAATATGGAACACTAAAATTACCAACAATTAAACTTTTTTTCTTTTTCAGTGCTGAAATTCACTTTCCCAAAAGTGATTCAAGGATAGCATCTATTGCTGTATGAAACGAGGAGACGACGAAATGCCATAAATGTGAACGTACTGCCGTCTAAAACTATGTGACGTGTAACAGAGAGCTGAGATAGTTGGTAAGTATTCATTTTAACGAGACAGGGCGTGCAGACACGGGCACGAGAGAGAAGTCAAGACACCACAAACTCCGTTTTTGGTGTCTTGGCTTCCCTCTTGTACCCGTGCTTTCACGCCCTGTCCCTTATTATTTGACGCGCTTCATACTCGTGACGACACATTCCTGGTGCCGAGGAACGCACTGTGCATAAAATTTATCTTTTACAAATAACTGCCGCACCACTGCCCCTAGATCCGCGATTTGTACATTAAGCTGCATAGTTTGCAGGAAGAAACTTGCAGCTCTCCATGCATTCATTCAAAAAAGTTTCATTAACAATAAATATACAACTAGCTCACGCTCATTCAATTTCATTAAATATGTTGCGTCCGTTTAGATTGACAATCATCACTGCATCGGGAGTGGTGCTCGAGCTCCTGGTTTCCAGGTGGCCTGAAGAATTAAAAGCATCTTGGAGCGGCTCTTTACGTTCCCCCCAAAAAGCATCCTTGTTTACAGAAACCTTGCCCTGAATAAGGCGTCACATTTCGTTTCTTTTTGGTTGCACTCTACCAAAGACGCCTGCGGCAGTATAATAGACCCTTTCAAGACTCGTCACTGATAGAAAACACCCGTTCCTTCCAACTTTGACGGAACCGAACTTCGATGGCGGTGAAATTCTCGAGGCCCACGTAACTAGTTTTACGTGCACCCTAAAAAATCCCAAGAGGTCAAAATTTTCGGAGCCCTGCACCACCGCATTCCTCATAATCGTATCGTGCGTTTTGTACTGAAAACCATAACGACCATAATTATTAATTATATTTCAACTTCGAACACTTGCTGAAGATGTGGTTATTTTTATTGAAGATGTATAAAGAAATATTTCTGACTGGGGGTTGTCTCGCGTCCTTCCAAGTCGATGCATGCATTGTACACTGCATAAACTTACAACTATTAAAAAAAAAACTCTTGCTTCTCAGAAGTCGTCAACCTGATTCCTCAGCTAATTCATTTAATTGCTCTAAAACAACATAAAGTGTGATCTTGTTTGCTTGCCGAATTTTCAGGCCATCTACAATCATGGAAAGCACAAAGTCTTGCGCATTTAATGGAAGAACCACCTCTTCCGCTTCTGCCTTTCTCCGGAGGAATGACTCTATTGTAAAGAACCTTTCCTGGATTTTTTAGGACGCTGACATTATTTTCTACTTCCTTCTGAAGCACACGTTGGTCGCGTTCACCCATAAGCAAGTGCCTTCGTTTGGTCTTTTAGGGTTTGCGAGATTTGTTGAATTTTTTCTTCAGGTGCAGCAGTACCTGGGTTTGTCTCAATGTCGCCGCACCCTGTCAATTTCAGCAACACAACCAGCGAACGTAAGACTGGGAAAACCATGTGTCGGGGCGGGCCACGACTATTCTAAGAGTTCACCGCTTCAAAAACATGAACCGCTCCGTCTCATCTGTAAATAAGGAAAGACGAGCGGATTTGAAGTCATATTCTGGCGATCGCCGTGCTAGCAACTCAGACCGCGAGGATCCAAGATGTTCGTTACGTAAGGTCGATGGGCGTGCATCTTTGTCTTTTATTTGACCACGGCCGCAGCAGCACCTAGTCCCGTCATGGGCCGTCGATGATGTGGCCTGCTAGCCCTAATTGGAATACATGATTTCGTCCACTCGTAGAGAGATGCTCGAGCGAATGCAACGTACTTGACATAGTCGCACTTTTTACGAAAATGATCCCAGGAACCTATGAGCGCGCAAAGACGGGCGGGTCTGAAGCCACGTTCTGGTGAGTGCCCTGCCCGCAACCAGCAGAGAAACATTCATGAGAAGCAATATTCTAATATTCATGAGATTGAATATTAGAAAAGATTAGTATAAACGTAGATTGTGTTGCGATAATGATTGTCGTATATATTTTTGTATTATTTTGAAATGATAACCCAATGTACTAAACATGGGTTACTTCACTGTTCTTTTCTGGAACATATGTTTCTGACTTTAAGCGAAATTCTCTTTGGCTTAATACTGCGCTCTCATGTGTCGCGTATAAGTGAGGCGTGCATACACAACATGTTATTTTTGTGACGCTGTGGTGGTGTTTAACTAAGCGAGACGGTGAATAGCTTATTTCTTCTTTCTAGGCTTCGCATAGTATACTTCCATATTTGAGCTATTGAAAACAGGCGTCAACAGAGTCTGTGTTTACCGAGCTACCCGAAGCTTCCGGCGCTAGCGGAAGCTGCCTCGTCATTTGTTTCAGAATGTGATAAGCCTTCCCTCGCGTGCCGCGCCTGTTCATTCGTTCAGCTCTTGCTTACAGCTAATGAGGTCCGAAAGTTTATCCAGCTATAAAAAGTGGCAAAACCGCGTTATAAACATTCGCGTTGCAGCTTTTTACTTGTGAAGCAGGCGAGTAACAGTAAATGACAGTAACTTTCTCGTAAGCGTACAATTCCACTCAGGCTCACTTTGTCTGACTACGGTAGATGCTCAAACTCTACTCTTTGCAGCTATAAAGTGAAGCGGTGGTGACTCTAGCCGGAAATGTAAAATAAACAGTCCGTGCGAAAATAATACACACATTCCGGAGTAAAATAATAAACTAAGCAACTTCGATAATTAGCCACATCTCGTTCGACCACACATAGTCGCACATGCCATGAACTCTGATTATGGAAGACGACGCGACGATTTCTTGTAAATTGTAAGGGGAAGGTGCAGAAGTATCTTATAAAGTTCGCACACATAATGTTAAAATCTCTGCCCCGCCTTCAGACAAGAGGTTAAATCAGATTTGCGATCCGCACCATTGCCATAAATGCTAAACTTGACGCTGCTTCCCCAATCTTGATCGTGTAATGAAAGTCTTATAGTGAACAATCAGATCGTGCGCTTAAGCTGCGGTGGACTTTCTTTATCCTCGTGCTAGCATCTCTACGCTTTCTTCTCACTCTTCTCACAATTACTTTATCGAACTGTTCCCTATCACCTGACCTAAATTGTTTTCATCTCATTTCAGATCTGGTATAGCAGTACTATCACCAAAATACTTGGAGAAACATGGTGCAGCAAAATTTGGTGCTGCAGCTCTCTCGTGGCATTTTGATGACTAGCGATGGCAGCATTCTACTTACTGCCAAGACACACGCGTCTTAAATTTAGGGGAGTAGCTTCGTCGAAGAAGCAGAGTCACCGGTACATAGCGTACTCAGGGAACAGTGGCTCCGCCTTCGGTGCCGCTTGATCCGATGTTCATGAACTGCAGAATGAAAGATGCTAGCTGAGGGGCCAGTAGCCCCTGCCGAGGAGTATGAAAGTGCCAGGAGAGACTGGCACTTTCTAAAAGCGGTTGAATATGTCAAACTATAGGTGGTTAACCACAGCTGCACTCTCTTCTGTTAAAGCAGAACATCGAGCGTAATGAATAGCTCGCGAGGAAGGCTATCAGCCGTGCTATAACTTCTAAGCGTTGTTGGAGAGGAACTCTTTCAGTCCCTCCTCCAGACACTGAAGCGGGAGGAGGGAACTTTTTAGATATTTCTCAGATGAAAAAGTCTGCTTACAAAATATCCAGCTGCTTTAAGAATCAACCGCTGAAGGTTTAACCGCTACCAATGGGCAGTTCTTCATTGCGCCGTAGAAAAGTGGGTCCAGAAGTATCGGTTAATAGTCCGTTTAAGGAATATGCGCTGTAAATATTGCCACGCTCGCTTGTTTCGTTATATCCGTGTAAGCGGGGCTCTTTTACAAAATGTGGCCGCCATCCCGCCCTGGGAAAGTGAATATCCAGTGTAGTTGTGTCAGACACCATCATGCTGACGTCGGGGGGTGTGTTCTATTATTACTTTAGAGTATAATTGCTTTGTGGCCGCTGTGGTAGACCGTGACAGGTTGCGACCATTTTCAGCCGGACGAGTTTGTTCCTTTCGTCGAGCATTGCATTGACGCTGTTCTTGTGGTGTCCATATTATTCGTGATCTGCCCATGGCAGTCTTAGAATGAACAGAATGAATTGCTAGGCGCGTCTACCTTTCATGTAGGAAAGACGTCATTTGAAGCCCTCGTTTGGCGTGCAAAGCAGCTTCAACCTAATCTTCACCGGGAACGCGTGCGATTGTGTTTCCATGGCTAACAGGCGCCTTATCATCCATCATGCGGTTTTGATGCTTGTTTCGCGGTTTTCTTTAGTGAAACGAATACTGATTTCTATGCTGTATGCCCGATTGCAAGGAAATATATGCCGTCTGCCTTCATTTGTTGAAGTGTCTGGACAGCCTATTGGTTAATACTCTTGTCGTCGGGTCGTGCGTACGGGGGTTCAAATCATCGCGCGAGCGATTTTTTTTTCTCCAAGCTTCTGTCTGTTCGCCTTCCTTTCCATCGCATTCTCTCACCCCCTTCCTATTCGCGGCGAGATCGACATATAGGTGGCAGCACCGTCACTCCGCTAGTGTGGATACTGGTTTCGTGTGGTGTGTGTAGAAGTGCACGGGGCTTCTGTTTTCACATCGTGATTTTGTGTTCCGTACCCGCAGAAAACTCTTCGTTATCGATGCTGAGGTTTTGTTCGGTGCCACAATGCCGCACATACTACACAGAGCGAGGGATAAGCTTCCATTTCTATCCCACCGACGCGGAACGTCGCCTATTGTGGCTCGTTAGGCTTCATAACGGCAAGACGCCTTCCAAGTACGCGATGGTGTGCAGCAAGTACTTCGACGACGGTGCATTCTAGCGTTCGCGAACGAGAACGGATGGTGAGTAGCCAGCGATAACTTCGCTAATGTGTGCATTTATATGCTTGTTGCTGCTGTGCACTACGAGCGTGAAGACGGTTGCAGTAAGTGAACGCTCGGGGAAGCTTCCATGTGCTCTGATTTTCCTACACTTCCGCAGGAAAATTAAGCGAGAAAGAAGAAAATTAATTCACGGAATTTATTCTTTGCCCTTCATGTACTACAGTCTACGCTGCGAATGCAATGTTATTTCACGCTCAGCTGCGAGTCTGTTTAAATGAGTGTCCCCGAGCCCTTTTGTAGTTCGCGCATGTTCCAATGTGTTTACACGGCCGCAAGAACAGTTCTCAGTGTTCCGCAGGGCAAGTACGTACACCGAAACGCGGCAAGTGTGTATGCATGATCTGGTGCATAGTAAAGGGTATCGTTTTATGAGCCCTCACTCGCCACGTAAGCGATGAAAATGAAAATACGCGAGCGAGTTTATCGCCACTGCTGATCTTGATGAATATATTTTTCTCGCTCGCTCTCTTTTTTTTAAGGGTTTTCGCGGAAGAGATTGAGGCCTGACGCACTTCCGACACTGAACTTGCAAAAGCGCAAATTTGACAGGCATAAGCTACCTCGCAAGTACACGGGTGTCTTTGTATACATTTCGCCACAAGTTATAATTGCGCAAGGCAACTCAGTCTTGCGATTTCCGTGTCATTCCATTTTCTGTTCTGTTTAGGGGACAATTTAAGTACCGAAGTGTCAGACGTGACTTGACGGAAATATTTTTCTGCAGTGGGACCAGGACCGTACACAAAAAGCTCGTCGCGTAACCTACAAACGACAGTCCCGAAGTTATACACCTAACCACAACGCGCAAGTGCATGAGAGCCTTTTTGTTAGCCACCGAGCCGCTAAAAGGCTATATTCACATGAGATTTAATAATTCTCATCTTTAGGACAACGCCAAGTGCACTTTCTAATGCGCTTGAACCACAGAGCGGCACCTACACTGATATGACTCTCGTGAACGGACGGTACGACAACCACACACAGCACTCTCGACAAGTGCACTCACTGATCTTATTACAGTACATATAGAGCCGATCAAGGCCAAATGCTTCTTTACATCGTGTTAGGCATACGTACAAGCGGTTAAAGTTGCACCAACGCAACGGAACAAACCGTCTTTTGAGGCCCTGCATGACGTACGCGCACATGCAAACACAACGCGGCTAGCAGACGACGCAGGGAGCAATCCACACTAGGCGCGCTTCAGCCAGTAGCCGCCAGGCGGCGACTCCGCTCGATCTCGCGGCCAATAAGCGGCCCGTCTGTTGCCCAGCTCCTGTGGTACATATCGATGATGATGATAGTTATGTGTTTACGCCACGAAATTTTCCGACCAACAAGAGGTATACAGCTTCTCTCTAAAACTGCTACCCGTGTTCGAACTCCTCGAAGGGAACGTTACAATGCATGGCAACCTTTGCATGGCAACCTTTGTTTTTAAGAGTTCTGATCAGATTGCGTGCACCATGCGATCATCTGGAACTAATGTGAGCAGCAGTAATAACGCTGGTATGTTCGATCAGGCATGTACCAAGGCTCACGTGCTTCACAGAAGATCAGATTATCGATGGCCAACGAATGTGCTCGCCGCTATCAGTTATAAGGGAGTGTTGCTTTTACGTTTACTTGTCCTTCATATAGGCACAAGTCCGCCCAATAAAGTGGGCCGTATTAACCAGTCTTGCTCCCACCTTCTTCACAGTAGCAATCACGTGACTATATTCAAGACGGTCTGGGGAAAAGCAAAAGAAACTGATGTGTGGAATGCACAGCCTGTACATATTTGCTGAGTGTGTACGGACGTCTACATTGACAATCTGCGCTAGCGTACTTCTTAACGGTGCACGGGTGAGCCATCATTTCTTTGTATTTTCGCTTGTTTCATTATACTCGCTGACGTGATGCACTTGTGTATTTCAATGACCTCGTTTTCGGGCGCCCGCATGCAACCAAGCAGCAAGATCGTAGACTCTCTCCTAATCCTAAAATGGAGCTCAAAATTTTATAGTCCAGCCGACTATGCTGTGTATTTACCGTAATCTGAGAGTGCGTATAAAACCGATGACATTGGTTGGCTCTGAGATGGATTTCAGGGGTACTGGAATCAATGATATTGAGTCATTTGGAGCAATAGTTTGTCAGGAGACGTTCGAAAACTTTCTTTAAAGATGTGCACGAGGAATCTCACTTAAGCTATGCAGATTTATGCGCTTTAAGTTACCCTACGGAGCCCTATTTTCAAAAGGCGACAATCGCAAAAGTATCACCTTTGGTGCGCGCTGATTGGCTATTGAGCAAACCGGAAAACATGCCGGAAAAGTTAGGGCGCCATCTGGTAATTCCGCCGACGTCAATTTTGCGTCATGTTGCTCGACGGTGCTCTCGACATATTTGCAATAAACGAATGCACCGTTAACCGTCGGTTCGTGGTGAAGTCTAGCATTTCAGTGACGTAGGCGGTAGCTTCTAGTATTCAATCCTCAGTGGACATACGCAACATTTTTTACGCTCAAGCTTTCATCAAGCATTACGTTGGGGTGTTATCAGCACTCGTTCTCTGCCAGCGCGTATTTTTTCGCGGTTTGAACGTCCCAGGAACAGGAACCGTGCGTTGCTCGCGTGGCTTATCGCGAGCCGGCAACATGTTGAGATCCTGAGACGATGTCGCTGCGGCGGCACGCTACAGCTGAACTCTCCGAGTACGCCGTGTTAAACTCTCAACGAAAATACGTATCACGCAAAGTTGCATTCTTTAAATATTATAGTGTGCATTAAATAATCGTACAAAAAACGTCGAAAGCACTTTCAACACGTCTTGTACTTCAAGTAGCCACAGCCAAGCCGGCCAAGCCTGGCCACTGCGTAGAAGGACAGCAGCACACGCTCGAAAACTCCGCACTCGGGTTGTTCTGCGTACGGTGCGCTCACTCCTGTGTTGTGAGACATTCGTTACCAACGGCCAGTTGCAACAATGACGTCACAGGCAAGTGTTTTTTTACTTACTGAACGCATCAAATTTTACGTCACCAAATGCGATACTATCGCCTTTTGCGATCGTTTGAGAATACGGGCCCAGCCGACTATGCTGTGTATTACCGTAATCTGAGAGTGCGTATAAAGCCGATGACATTGGTTGGCTCTGAGATGGATTTCAGGGGTACTGGAATCAATGCTATTGAGTCAGTTGGAGCAATAGTTTGTCAGGAGACGTTCGAAAACTTTCTTTAAAGATGTGCACGAGGAATCTCACTTAAGCTATGCAGATTTATGCGCTTTAAGTTACCCTACGGAGCCCTATTGAAGAAATGGAAAGCTTCCGTCTTCAGTCTACTTATAACAAAGCGATGGCCAATTGTGTGACGACAGCTTTGCCGGCTCATTTCTCGAAAAAGACGATTTTCATTAAGGGGTGGTGCGAGTTTCCAAGTTTCATTAGTGAAGTTTGAAACCACTTCGGTTGAATTTGATCTGATCAGCGACAAAACTGGAGCGCGGCAGCACACATACTCTGTCTTTTGGCGCGAAATACGTAAATTCAGTTCGACTACTTGCAAACCATTCTGAAGAAAAGAGGCCTTACCTAGCCTTGCGTTACCTGCCTAGATATTGTAATTTGTCTTACCTTACCTACCTGTTGTAATAGCCTGGCTATTCGCCTAGAATGCCAGGCGAATAGCCGGGCTAGCGTCTCCAGCTTTTCATCAAAATATTTCTCTCTATCTCAATGAGTCAGCATAACCTGTCTAAAGCTTCATTTTCGGTCTTATGCTATGTGAACATTTTTCTCCAATGCTACGCCTTAACTAACATGTGTACTTCGGGGTAATGAAATCAAACTTCACATTTCGCGTGGACATTTTGGCCAGGCGCTCATAAATATTATTCCCAAAGTGACATTATTTAACATTGTGATTCGAGCACCTTCATGAATTACCGGTGCAGGAGTCAAGATTGTGTACGGTGAATATTTCGCCAAGTCATTAATGTTAGCCGAAGTTTTGTTATTTTAGTTTGTTAAAGGTTTCTTTCATGAAAAGATTTTAAAAATTTCGGCAAGGCGACAGGCTCCGTCAACTTTTCTTCATGTTGACGCACATGTTGAGTCGTGGTATGTGCTCGTTTTGCAATTTGTTGTCTTGGAGATTCTTTAGCTGCTTCAAAGGTGAAAACTGTGATTCATGGAACATTTATTCAGCAGCAGTAGGAATAAAAATAACATTATTATTAGTGTTAATATTATTCACTTTATTTCCTCTATTACGAGGTTGATGTCAGGGACGAGAGCACTGCGTCCGTCCGCTGAACTGAGTTCTCACGCCCCAAACAAATTATGCAGCAGCGGGGGGAGGGGGTGGGTGCAGTGAAATATATAGCGCAATAAGTAATTACAGTAATGATTAACGCAATAGCGTTAAAGAGCTAAATTCGCAGAAATTATGGTGTCGGAGTCGTTACTTTTGAGCCACAGCTCAGCGTTGTCCGTGAGCGAAAATTAGATATACATGCAAATAAAGAAAGAGTAAAATATTCGGTTCGAGTGGGAATCGAACACAGGACTTTTTCGTGACAAGCAGATGTTCTACCACAAAGCGACACCTGCGCTTGAAGATCGATCTGCAAAATATCCCTAAATGAAGCTCATGTAGTGCGGGGATTTGTCCTTGCGCATGTAATATTCCGTAGTAGAAGCCTATAATCGCAGCAGGTGTCAAAACATGTGAACTGCGCAATGAGTGATTGGTTTAAAGGCCCACGAATTGCAGAGCGCACAAGCATAGTCATCGTTATCAGTAAGAGCCTCAACAGAGTGTGAAGCTGCGCAGGTGCTCATGTTGCCTTATGGACGCGTAGTGGGTACTTCGCGGATTCACAAGAGGAAGAATAATGACGTATGGGAATCTCGCAACTGTACTTGCAGAATGCATTCAAGGAGAGTTTGAAACAGCCAATTTTACGCCCCCAGAAGTCTGCTTCCTTGCAGCACGGTTGAGCTGTACGGCGGGAAGCAATGCCAGGCTAGCGATTGAGAAGGCGATACGAAAAGGGCCCGATTATGCTATTGTGTTTTACTCTTGAAAACACAACTCGAGCGCCCTGTACGGTGTTCTTTACTGACATAAATGTCAATTACGCTTAAATACAAGTCACGCTAATTACAGTAATTACGGAATAGATGACTACAGTTTTTGTTATAGAGAAATTGAAAAAAATGGCGTTTTGCAAGCATAAATACCACGACTCAATTATCTTACAAAGGTCGCTGCAAAATTGTACAGCAAAAGGACAGAGATGTGCATTAGATAATATGTATTGATATAATATTATCATACGTGCACTACATAAGACGATGGCGAAGTCTTTGAAGCTTATTATGAAAGTCAGATGGTTTCTCCTATAAGCGACATGTACTGCATGTCCCGTTGTTAGTAATAAGTCGTAAGTCATTAACATGCGTGACGTGACAATCGCTCATCCCACCTTGTTGCCAGCTAATACGATGTCACATTAAATCTTTTTTTTTTAATCACAGCAGCCGATCTCCGTTCTTAGTTTAAGTTTAGTAAAAACGGCAACTCTCCCTTAATTTCAATGTTTTCTGCCGTAAATGTTGTTGGTAAATGTGGTTATTGACGCAAAGACTTGAACTTGGAGGGAGGGAATGCTTTGCGGGACGGGTCCTTTCGCCAAAATTTGAGATCCCGACACCGCGACATCAGCAGTTCTTGCATATACGCTTCTCCCTTTCAAGCGCGTGCACGTGCAGATATACAAGCGGCCGTTGCCGCGTTGACCTCCCCCTTACGAGTTAGGTTAACCCATCCCCCTTACACAAAGGAAAGCATCATGTGCGCTACACTTAAGTGTCCCCACATCATCACAGGTCTAAATGAGCGCTGTGTTAGAACAGCTTCTATTACTTTGTCTAATAAACTAGCCTGTCTGAATGGCACGCCACGTGTACGTTGGTGGATTGTTTTATGAATTCGTACCGCTGCCATGCGCAATATGCTTGTTATATTGCACTGCGGCCACGCGAAATGTTATGAAAATGCATAAAGAGTTGGTTTACTTTAACTTGCGTTATATGCGTGTCATCGTGTCCATTCCCTTGTTCCGTTTCATGCGCTGCACTACTCCTGTTAATGCAGAACCACCGAGCCCAAGTGGAAACCAATTCGGCACCACGCATACCTACACAGTCACGAGGCGCACTTCGAATATCTGTGTCTGCACCGAGGTAGTATCCGAGTTCTACAAGGCAGCCCGTACTCATTACCTCGCGCAGCCGCGTCACCTCGCCATCTTCACTCCGCAGCCGCTCGCTTGGTGTTTCACGTTTTCGGAGGTTTGGTTAGTTAAGAAAGGAAGGAAAGAGAAATGCAGAAGGTAGGACTGTTAACCGGAAAAGCTTCCGCTTGGCTACCCTACACTGGGTGATTGGGGAAGGGGACGAGAAAGATGAGAGAGGAGGAGGAAATTGAAAAAAGACAGACAGTGTATTCACTAACGCTTTTCGAGGACGACAGGCTTGCGGTGGCTAGTGAGCTTTAGCAGCTCGCTTCCCACGTAACGCTGTGTAGCGATAATGACGTACTTCCTCGGAACAAAAGTGGCGCCTCCAACCACGGCCTCTATCAATGCAGATGCGAGGATCCATTTCGAACGTTGAATACTCCATAACGGCCCGCAAACTCGCGAAAATAGCGGGAGCAGTAAGTTGACGCCACAATAAAACATGTAGATTTCACATTCTGTCTTTTATTTATTCATTTTTCTTGTCATCCTTTTTTAGTGTCACCAAATGTTGATCAATGAATTTTGCTCATCGGAACACAATATATGTGACTGAAATCGTTTAATTTTTTCAGGGTATTTAGTGTTCATTGCTAATATTTCTTACGTCTATTTAGCACAGTCTTCGCTAGTACTCATGTATGTAGGAGTGTTACAAATACCACCGCTAGTGGAAAGTAAATTCAGGCTAGCAAAGAAAATCATTGTGTGTCTCCACTGTGCAAACTAAGTCACATAAAAGCACTGCCTCAAATTTCTCGCCTATAGCAGACTTACTGTTTCGAGAGCCTTCATACCGAAGAAGACATGTAGTTGCCGCAGCCAGTGGGAAGTAAAAAAAATATTATTCACGAGAACATCATTAACGGACGAACCAGGTAAATAAATCACACTTTTCTCCACGGAACGTCGCTTGGTCGGCGCTGTTTACAAGTGCTCCTTCTATGCAAAGAAGTCTGGCTTTTCGAAAAAAAAAAATCGTACCAGAATATAATTGTTGGTAACGTTCACGAAAAAGGATCTGAATTGAGCAAACACCAAAGTAAACTTTAATCAAACGTTTTCATGCCTGTCTTCGACGTCTTTTGCAAATACAGAGAACGGGTGACTTGCATTTTGTTCAGTTATGTCAGCTGCCATTGAGAGAGAACTCTCTCGACATGAAATCGGGAGTGAAGGCAGGAATAACCCATTCTTTTTTCGGATGATGTACACAGTTATGGTTTCTGTCGTTATTTCGTTCTTTCTTGACAGCAAGAAACTTTGGAATCAAAATTACTAGGTCACCAGTCAGTCTTAATGTTAAATGTTGTGCGACATGGATTGATTCACAACAAAGAACTTTTAAAAGGGTTGTTTTTCCTCTGAGGCAGCACAGCCCAAATTTCAGTTTCATTCTTAATAATATGAATATTTTAATTAGTTGAGCTTCCATAAAGCTACCATAAATATCATCAAGCATTAGGCCTCAGACGTCATGACGGTTCACTGCAAACCGTTTCACTCAAAGTGGAATGCCTTTGTAGAAGCTTTGACAACCATTTCCATATTATAAGCAAGGCAACTGTTCATTCTATGCGCGAAATATGGCGCCGCTGCGCTCAAGACTTCCGTAAAATACTGGCATACTCGTCTTTGAAATTTACGGTGTTTTTCATTTTTTTCCAAGGTGGCGCAGTTTCACAATTTCTATCACATTAAGTTAAGGGTTCAGAGTGAATTACGTACACAACGCACTGTGTGTTCCATTGTTCGCCTTGCCTTTATGACCGTAAATAAATCATAAGTATTTTTTTTATTTGGCGTTCATTGCATTAGTGTCCGCATTGCGACTTCCAACAACGTAGTCAATACACAATAAAACCACGATTCTCGACGAGGCATACACGATTTGATGACTTTTACACGAAACGCCACACCATGTGGGCAAACTACAACCTACACCAATATGAAACCCATACGAGATCTTCACGCTGAATTGCATGGTGACAGCGTGCCTTCAACCTGCAATTTTAAGTGCCGTTACACAATCGCTATTCGCTATGTCCTATTGTGCCGCTGGCACTTGTGCCGTGTACGCCTACCTTTACACTACAAACAGCGTCTCTCTCGAAACTCCTAGGGAAAAAATTGCATTAGCGGCAAAGATAGCTAAAACATTAGAGCACAAATGCTAAGCAATTTTAAGCAAACGGCCTCGCATTATTTCAGTTGTCGAGAACAAAGGGTTATAGCTTCAAATAGTGGGCTGGGCCAAAGGGGTCGCCGAAGCACAAATTTGTCCGGCCATCTAGAGTGGCCCGAGGGCCCATTCTAAAGGACAGGGCGTGCAAACCCGCACACAAGAAATAAGACACCACAAACGCCGACTGAAGAAGCGTACAGCGGCCAAGATGAAAAAAAGGCATGAAAACCTATCTGCGCATGCCCAAGTATTAAGCGAACCAATCAATCTGGCACGCGTGGGGGCCGGATTGATAGGTTCGTCTATTACCTGGGCATGCGCTCATAAGCTTTTGTGCTTTCTTTCTTTTCCTCCACTGTGCGCCTCTTCAGTTGTTAGACGGCGTTTGTGGTGTCTTCACTTCTTTCTTGTGTCTGCGTTTGCACGCCCTGTCTTTTATACTGAATACTTACCAACTAGCTCAGCTCTCTGGTATTCCAAGCTTTAAATGAAGGGCCCATCATCGTCCTTCTGCTACTTCCCCTCTCACCTCTTCCTAACATGATTATTTCATGAAGCAGTAAAATTGTTTACCAACCTACCAATGTCTCGCTCTTAGCGAATGGCTGGAACTATAAGTTCCAATACCTGCAGTACGAGATGACTGAACCTGATGAATAAAAGAAATACATTGTCAGAACGGTTTAGAGGCAGAATAAAATGACGGGCTTCTTCTTGGAACTCATAACACCTAA
This sequence comes from Rhipicephalus sanguineus, assembly GCF_013339695.2. Lineage (NCBI taxonomy): Eukaryota > Metazoa > Arthropoda > Arachnida > Ixodida > Ixodidae > Rhipicephalus > Rhipicephalus sanguineus. The sequence continues at coordinate 161,003,036 of NC_051177.1, read as the reverse complement.
TTTAGCGCAAAAATGCAGCTGGACAATTTAGCCAGGCAGGAGTTCCACATATGTCTCTTGAAAGTTAAATACAGTAATTCTTACTACAATATAGCGAGGATCCTCGTTGACGTCAAATAAAGTATACATATGCGCGGTCAAAAAGAAAATAAAAGATGAAAGCATTTCTGATGCGTAGCGGTAGCTAGAAAGAAAAGTACAGACGAGATTCCTTAAATTGCAGCTGTATTTACTTCAGCCTACTTTTCAGCCAAGAAGAAAGAATATAGGGAAGCCTCAGTGAATAAAAAGAAAATGTTAATGGTAGCCAGAAACAGCCGTGGGTATTTCCGCATCACGTGATCAAACCGTCGTTCATAACGGGCGAAGGAAGCGGTGCCAGCTTTTGCATTTTTATGGCTTTCCTAATTAGCTAATTACCACGCTGACAGAGGCAGATCGTAGTTGATGGCGCTTCAGCTTCGAGCGGACGGCAGAATTGATTAGGAGGGGTGGTCTTTCAGATATGATGGATCGTCAGCTCTTTCGAGTTCTGATATATAAACAGGCGCGACCAGCGATGCGACGCCCCCAGTCTTTCCAATAATATCTCGCCGTCGAACACTTGTGGAATCTCTAGTGAAATTGTTTGTTTATCCCCATGGTAGTTTACTGATATCATTCCCGTAAGTGGTTTTCCGCGTAAAACATGACAGTATTTATGGTTAGTTATAACTGCACCAGGACAAACTTTAGCTATGAGTTAAGGAAATCGATGTACAACAGGCATGCTTATATAGGGAGTAGAGCTGTTGAAGCCTTCCATTATACGCATGCGAGTAGAACGATTGGTTTTATGTAAAATAGGAAATCGCTGTTCACCGTGTATTATAATTTGAATATACTTCGCAAACCAATTACTGACGGTGCACACTCAAGATTATTTCTTTTTAATACAACGCGTTTCTTTGCAAATCACAGGTACTTCGACCACTTCTATCTATCTATCTATCTATCTATCTATCTATCTATCTATCTATCTATCTATCTATCTATCTATCTATCTATCTATCTATCTATCTATCTATCTATCTATCTATCTATCTATCTATCTATCTATCTATCTATCTATCTATCTATCTATCTATCTATCTATCTATCTACTGATAAAGAGTGCTTTCTGACTGTGGGAAAGTGCATGCAGGGCTTCTTTAGGAAACTATTATTAATTTCATTGCTCTCATGTAGACTTACAGATGGGTCCACTGTTAAAGGGAACACTTGCGTGCAGGGCATGTCCGGATTTCGCTCACTTGCAAAAGCATAGTGGCTTAGATTTGCATATTGCTGTTGGTGGTCGACAGCGCTTATTCTATTGCGCAGACTACTGCCGTGCACGAGCATTGCTTCCACATCCACTTGCAGTTAGGGGGCCAGCAGTATGAGAGGTGCTCATTCGAGTGCTCCCTTTAACAATAAGTTGTCTTTTGAAGCGAAATGAATTGCTGTTGAAGTTTTGAATAAAGAAGCTCACGCATCTCCCTGTCTTACAAGCCACTCAAAGCCCAATTCTAGCGTGGCTGCTTTGACCCTAATAAGTTTCATTATTTCACGTTTTTCAAAGCAATACATATCTTGTAAATGCATTGCGCGAGTCAATCACTAACAGGTGCGGGCAAAAGTACAAAGACAGCCGTACCAAACAAACGGAAAAATAGATGCCGGTACTGGTGACGCCTTATTTGGACAAAATTTGTCACAGCATCAAAAATGGAGCAAGCCGACATCGATTGAATGTGGTATTACTCTCTCAAGTTGCGGTGATCTGCTCTATGATGAGCACAGAGTGCGCAGCGCACAAAGGAAAATGTTGATGTGTTCGCCACATGTGTTGTAGAAGGTCGTACATGGGACATATTGGGCGCTGTATCAACTATCATGCACGTGGCCACATTTTGCTAGTCTGAAGCAAGACATGTGACCACACCGACTTTCATTGTAGGAGCTGTGGGAACGAACCGTAATTGGACAAGATTTGCGCAAGAGTCAGGGGTAAGAAGGAACGAGAAATGATTCAGGCATTCTTATCAAGGAATAACGAAGACAAATGTGCCAGCGCCCCATCATTGTTACTAACCGGCAGGGAGCTGGCCTTGCTTGACGGCCACATTTAATTATAGAGAACCCAAGGTGTCAGCATCAGTTCTAGCAGCGCTGTTATGCTCAGTGGTTTTAAAATCACGTCCGAGTAGAACGCCGTGTTATGTTATTTATTTAGTTTCTGCATATCATTTAGCGAAGTTGTCTCATGTCGCAAGCGAGCATTCTTTTTTTTCTGTGTGTGTGTGTGTGTTTTTCAGGCTCTGAAAGACGTGTCCGTTTCCTGCATCAAGTGTTCAAATGACATGGAGCAAGCATCGATGCACGTGTTGAAAAGATGCGCAAGTACCAATATGCTAATAATGTGTGCTAAAATGAAGGGCTCTAGGGAGCGCAATTTTGTCTGTCCCTTATATTAGCTCTCTGGCTCGCACAAGAATAACGCAGTGGGCAGTACTTGCTTTTTCTCGTGTCCTTTATAGATCAACTTACGGTGACTGTGTCACGCAGTACATTATATAGAAGTTCAGAATGAGCCAAATAACTTGAAGAAAATAATGATAAGCTACACAAATCTGATTAGCCAACACAGTGGCCTAATGATGCGGCGTTCCTTGAAATCAGCCGCACGCAACTCTTCCTAGGTTATCCTATTTCTGTCTTTTCTTTTCTTTTAATAAATCCTGACACTCTACCCCTTTAAGAATGCGTCATATTTGCAAATATTTCGTTTTTTTTCCAAAGACAGGTTATTCATTCTTGCAAGCATTTCTTTCTCTAGATACACAGTCTACGGGAAAAAAAGCACACGTAATGAAAGGTGGGGTGGTGCTTGTCCGCGCAGTTAAACGTCTTATTTCTCGTTCCCCTCCATTCCCCGTTTTTTTGTTGGCAAGAGTACCTTTGCTATGAGTAATTCCCACTTCCGCTTTAGCAATCAAGTACACTTATACCAAGTCGCAGCTTCGATTCAAAAACAAACACAGGAAGAAGTCTTCACTGCTCGACCTAGTTTGGAGGTGTGCACGGAGATGATTACATGCGCGTTCCCCGAGCGCTCAGTACGCCCAAACGCCCGGAGGGCATTTACGCCCACTTGTGCAGGTCTTGATTGCCCGCGCATTCTTTGTTAACGCAGTGCCCTTAACGATCTAGCTTATATGTCGTTGCTGCGACGAGCTTGCCTGATTCCTAATTACAAGCATTCAAGTGAGGTTCCCCCTTTAACATCATGAAAATTTTTCAGCTGGCTGGTCCTTCTGCACGCTTCGTTACGGTAAGTATTCGAAAAACGTAGGCTTAGAATTTGGGCGTTTGTCAATTTTTTTTGTTTTGTCGCACCACTTCTTCGCAAAGAGCTTGCACTATGCGAAGCAGCACCCGCTAGCCGGGGGGGGGGGGTTGGGGGGGGGGGGGGCAGGGGGGCGCTAGGGGCCTTCCCGGAATTTTGGTGAAGTATGTGTTTTCACGACAAATAAATCATAAAAATATGTTTTTTTCTCACGATAGCCAAGGTTTTCAACCAGTGGGAACCTCCCCCCCCCGTCCGAAAAAAATTCCTGGCTACGGACCTTATTCCCAGCAAACGCCTAATGTTGTAAGCGCCTTAAAGGTTCACAAGAAAAAATGCTGGAGGAGCCTCATCGATATACTTATGTAGGCTGGCATCTAGTTCTCAGAAAATTGCCGAGTCCTAAATGAACTCCTACATAGTTTTCGTAAAATCGCTTTATCGCGTGTGTTTTTCGTGCTGGTGGAGTACTCAAATGCTCGAAATAATGTTGGTCCCGCGTATCCCCGTTTGTCAGCCTTTCTGTCTATGCACTCATGTCATGATGGCCATCGTTCTCATCAACGACACAAAGCGACACTATATGCCGTTTTCAGGGGACCTCCTTATGCAGAGCTTCGCAATTGCCAAAGCGCCAGGAAAAGCGGCGTTTTTCCGCAGGAGCCTCTACTGACACTGAACTCCATTCTGGTCAAGCAGTGAGCACTGGCTAGCTCAGCGAGGTATGCATTCACCTTTCGACCATACACAGTCATCTTATGAACAAAGATCCACAAAGACTTTCAAAGCGAAAGTGTTCTAGCATGAATAGGGGAAGCCACGTCCATTAATACTTTAGTAGGTGATAGTTGCGTGTGCACAAAATGAACTTTTCGATTACATGATAGCATGTTAACGCGATAGCGTTAAAGAGCTCGTATCGCAGAAACTGCGCCGTCGGCGTCGGGGCCGTTGGTTGCGAGCGAAAAATCATTATCATGTCCGTGACCGAAAAATCGAAAAAGCTGCAAATAAAATAAATAATAAAAATGTTGGGTCCGAGTGACAATCGAACCCAGGCCGTCTGCGTGGCAAGCAGGTGTTCTACCACACAGCCACGCCTCTGCCTAGAGCTGCACTGAAAGTAACTCTCATGCTTCCCAAAAGTACGCGTCCTGTATACATGTGTCAAAGTACGAGATGTAATATCGCAGTAATATTGCGTGGTATAAGTGTACATTGCCATAGGGCGTCACACCATGCCAATATCATAACGACTTCGTGGTTTAAAGACAGCCACCCATTACAAAAGGCGCACACATTAGAGCGCGTATTCCCTTAAGACCACGTAGTGGGTGCATCGCAACTTCGAAGAAGTTTCTCGCGCATAATTCTCCTGGTTTAAAGAATGCTACCCATTACATAAGGCACACGCCTTAGTGGGCGCATTCTGTTAAACCCTCGTAGTGTTCGAACTGCGCACTAGGAACAGAATATCGCTATAGCGTTCAGCTCTTAAAGGCGAAGCTTAAGCGTCCCCCAATTTTTTACATGTGATTTCCATTTGGGATTGCCGTGAAAAGAAAGTGTGAAAACAGCGTTCGCAACAAAAACGAGGCGTACATGGCGCCGGTTATAAGAGTCCGACACATAGTATCTACAGAAGGTGCAAATTAAAAGTACACGGGGGTACGCACGGATGGAATTATAGTGTGGTGTACAAGTTGTTTTCAGAGGAATAAGTGCCTCAAGCAAGCTATGCGGCATTTCGACAGGTGACTTAGCTTTGACAAAGGCGCCTCGCTATCTTTATTGTGACCCGTCTTTGGACATCTGTGCTGCATTCGATTTCACCGGTGAATATATACTAGAAGTGATCCGACTAGACGAGTACAAATCCTCGTGGAATCTCCCTTTGAAATTCTCTAAGTGGTGCTTCCACGTAGGAGTATTGTAGGTTGCGGCCTTTACTGCAACGTTGTTTCCTTGCGGCACCATCAAGGCGTCTTTCACCTTTGTAGCGTTTTTCAGCGTCCAGAACGGGCCAACGTAAGGCGCACCGAACAATCACCGAAACAAGTGTTTGGCTATCGCTTTCCGTCTATTCAGAATTCTACTGATTTGTACAAAGTGGTGGAGAGTGCTGTGCTCTCATTTGATGCCCCTGGACCTTCGATCCCCTACAGTGCCATCTATCATGCCTCAAGACGCCGCCGAGCAAACGCCTCCTCCCGCACCGACCACATGTCCCGGCGCCCTCGTATCCGCGATCCACCTATCTTCACTGACGCCGATGTCTCCGACGTGGACGACTGGCTCGCAATTTACGAGCGCGCGACCATACCCAAGAAATGGGATGAAGCAGGCAAGCTGAGAAACTTGAAATTCTACCTCGCGGGAGTGGCAAGCGTGTGGTACAACAACCACGTATCCGATTCTGCGACTTGGTCCGAATTCAAGACCGCCGTCATCGAAGTTTTTGGCCGCCCTGCAGTTGGTAAGGTGCAAGCAGAATAGTGTTTACGCGAACGAGCTCAGCAGGCCGGTGGATCTTTCACAAAATATACCGAAGACGTCCTCGACTTGTGTAAGAAAGCCAACGGCACCATGTCCGAGTCTGACGAGATCGGGAACCCTATAAAAGGACTTTACCATGCTGTTCTCTAAAAACCTTTGCACAGTGGCCGAGGTCATAACGCTGTGCCAGAGCTACGAGGAGCTCCGCCGGCAGGGTTCGATGATCCGTCGCTCTCCATCACGCGATGCGGAGCTTACTGGCTTGACGGCCATATCTGGCCAAACCGCGTTGCTGGCGGAAGTAAATTCACTCGTGCGCGAGGAAATTGCACGACAGTTGTCTCTCCTGGCCTTTGCTCAGCCGCCATACGGTCAACATTCGTCGAACACCCTTCTTCCTCCCCTCCGCCGTGCCAGTGAGCAGCAAATGGAGGAGGTCATGCCTGAGTACCCCAAGCAACCTCCCGCTCCTGCGCCAGAGGTACGCTCAAGTTGTCGCCGGGGTGCCCCAAGTATTCCCTGCCGCTGCGCCACTGAGTTACGCTGTTTATTTGACGGCACTCTCCGAGGCTACAGTCAAGGAAAGCACATGCTCTCAGCGCGAGCGTCGTTCATTCAGAGACCCACTAGAAGGCGCTGGAGAGCGCAACCAATTACTAAGTCCCGAGGCTACGCTACAAAAGATCCATGTCCGCTTTGAATGTCGTCTACGAGGAGGCTTTATTCTGTCATGACGATATATTCCAGTAAGACATTTAGGGACCGCGCTTTCCTTTTACATTGTTTTTTTATTATTGGAACATCGCGTTCTTTTCGATCAGAAACATTCACGTTCTGCAAGTGTAGATGTATAACCCAGTAATTGAGATCCTCGCCTTCGCAGCATGTGAGCGGGGGTTCGAAACTCGGCACTGCCACGCAAGCTTATTTCGAGCCCCACATTTACTAAGGCGAAAGCTTTAGCTGCATCAACAAACGCGAAAGTTGATCGTTGGCGTCAACGCGAGTGATGCAAAAAGTCGTCGTCACGTGATGACGTCATCATTAAGTCACAGATTGCCAACATTTCTGACACCAACAGGACATCACCATGAATTCACTATGACGTCACATAATGACGTAATCACATGACATCATCGCTTGCTCCGACCACGGAGGCAGTGCAAACCCACGATAGGTGCAGAAGGCTTTCGGAGAGGGATGGTGGGGGGTATCAGTACATCCACTGAGTAGAAGACTAAGAAGAAGGCTTTCTAGTCGTCTTAAGCGATTGCATAAAGGACCCTCTGAGTTTTTTTTTTTTTTTTTCATAGCGGATGGTCGTCTTAGGTGACAGAGAGCCGGAAGGACGGACAGTTCTCTCGTTAAGGCGGCATATAAATGCTCACGCAGTTAAAACAGTCCGCGTTCTACTTCAGCTCCAAGGAAGCACCTTTGAACGATGCGAATTGTGCCTTTAAGCCAGAGTTGCCTCAGAAAGTTGTTATTGTCGAATGGTGTAGAAAGGTCCCAAATAAATGACAGTCTACGCAACGTACTTGGAAACAGTTACCTCAATGACGAAGAGACTGAGAGTGTACGGATTGAGGTACAAGCAGTGATCAATTCACCACCGTTAACCTACACAGACACAGGCGAGGGAGTGCCCCCATGAATATGCCCATCCCATTTCGTGGTCGGATGCACGTGCATTACCTCTATAGAGTCGCATAGCCCGGAGTATGAAGAGTGGTGCGCGCAGGCTAAAACAGACGATCTGACCAAAATCTTGCGGTACCGTGAGAATCTGCTCAGTCACGTATGAAAACAATGGAGAAATGAGCACCTCACATATGTTTCGCATTACGGCTTTTCAAATTTGGATTCGCCCTCCAAATTTGGCGGCTTTCATCACTCCGCATTAATAACCAGCGGTCGTTCTTTAGAAATATAAAAGCGGTGATTGGCTATTCGAAGGACTGACTTCCATTCACCCATTTAACTCGACAACTTGTGCGTTCTAATTAGGAATTTGCTGATATAATTACTATCTTTCCTGCAGTATTTATATTCTGTAGCGATCTTTGCATGTTTTCCATCACCGAAAAAGCTATGCCGAATGCTGCGTGGTAATGTCGCAGTTTCCATATTTTGAGTGTTCGTACAAAGTTCTTGGAACACCTGGCATGGTCTACGTAAAAGTATGTAAGATATTGCATACAATTTTCAATTAGCATTTATATAAAAAATCATATACGTACTAATAATAGGAAAACATTAACAGTCGACAGGGTTATACTAAAACGTTGAACGTCCGTTGATGTGACCTACGTAAGTTTTCGAAGCCGGTACATAAATCACAAGAGAAATGAGTTTATTCTATGCTAGTATGTCCAAGGCTGTAAGCATTGAACTTATTCTGTCAGAGCAAGTGCTTTCTTACCAGAGAAAATGTAATAAATGTGATTACAGCGGCCGCTCAAACAAAAACGAAAAATAAAATCGTCCCAGTCTTGGTTCACCATTCTCTTCCATTTCTTCTCTGTATACGTGAGCCTTTCATATCTGGGATACTCATGAGGGCGCGAAAAAATTCTATTACGCTTCCTTACCGATCATCTTTTAGCTTTTGTCCCACCTTTCATATCCCAGGCTCCTCTCGACAGCTCGATAAGCACAAAGGTATGAAACACATTCTCCGTACAGGAATGCACCTGCGTCAATTTATGTCTGCACGTTCACAATACACCAGAATGTCTGCTGCTTTCAATTCCTCTTCTGTGGTTTCTCCCTTCTTCGTTTCCCCTCCTTTCATTACCGCCGTGCTAACTTCGCTATGTTTTCCCAATATGTGACATCATATAGAGTTTGCGAAAATGTTGTCTAGAATAAAACAATAAGAACTCAATGCATATATTCGCTCATGTTGTCGGCAGACGAGAGCTTCCATGCATCTGCTTGTATATAGCTGGCGAGTACCAGCCACCTGCTCTGTTTGCCAGTGTAGCGGAAGGCAGCAGAGACGTAGATTAGCAACGATTGATTTTAAAGACGATATTAAAGACGATAGTCTTTCTTGGGGAACTTAAACGCAGAAATTTTGGTCTGTCTTTCTGTCTGTCTGTCTTTCTGTTTGTCGGCACGTCCCTCGATTCAGCCACTCGGCCAAAGTTGAACCACTTGCCCAAGGGCCAGCCGTCTTGAACTGGTACGGCTGTTTATACTTGTGAACGTTGTCGATCAAAAAGTAAATATCATACATATCTGAGGTGCAACATCATTAGGTAAGTATTAGGTGGCGTGTTCCTTTAATAGAAAATGCATACATACGTAATTTTAAGGACCCTAGTTTCTTAAGCTGCGCTGAAAATGGATAAGAATGGAAGCTTGAGCGAGTTGGCGTTCATCTTTGTTGAAACAGCGCTCACTAGACGACGACGAAGTAAAAGAAGGCACGGGACAGGCGCTGCCTGTCCTGTGCCTTCTTTTACTTCGTCGTCGTCTAGTGAGCGCTGTTTCAACAAAGCTGAAAATGCGACTGCGCTGAAATTTGCCTTCCTCCGTGCCCTTCGCACGAGCTCATTGTTGTGTTTCGGTTTCGGTTCTGTATTGCACTGTACGAATGCCATGGGTTGGTGTTGAAAAACTTTAGTTTTGAGAAGGCCAAGAAGGTGAAAAAAAATATTTAAAAAATGAAAAAGCAGCGTTGTGGGCGGCCTTCAGGCTGCCGGTTGTGGGCGCCGCTCTGGCGTTCCTGTTTTACCCAGGCGACGTGTAAATAAAAGAGTGTGTGGAGAGTACTCGTTGAGTGCGGACGTTTCTCTGCTTCAGCGCTTCGCGCCAAACCGCGTTTTCGGGCTGGCTGGCGTCCCCACCGGTCGCGTTGGTCACCGCCGGTCTTCGCCTGCTGCTGTGCCGGGACTACCAGCACGCAACACAGCACTCATGTTTCCCGACGTATTGCCAGATGGCGTCCATATCTCACACAGCGCCTCTTCTATCGCCTTTACACGACATTTGCAGCGAAGCACGCAGATACGCGGCCAATTTTTTTTCTACCGGTCATCTTTTTCAGCTCCACGGCACATTCAACAGATTCTCAACGGTAATCCTCGTAGGTACCTATATTTAGCCTAAATTTTTGTGTCTCGGTAGATGTCGCTTTTGAGCCTGTAAATATCGATCTCATGTAGCCAGTGTATTTTGTGTCTGTGTTTTATTACCAAGGCAATGTTTGATTATTTGATACAAGTAGACGCTGTGAACTAAAGTCATGATTCTTGAGGGACAAAATTAGTAACGAGGTTTAGATCTTGAACGGCGGTAACCAGCGATCATTTATAAACGAAAATCTGGCAGTGAAGCTAGGAATCAAGATCGTTGTGAAGATGAGATTCTCTTTCAAATCTTTTGCTAACGGTTCAAAAGATCGAAATCGAGGAAGTTCCGTTCAGTAGACGGCACAACTTTCAGGCCTCCACTGCACAAACAATCATGGTAGCATTTATTTGCCACAACATTTTTACACCATCCGACGGCAACAATTTTTTTATAAGTCCGATATGATATTTCCGTGCCGATATGAAATTTCCATGCCGATGAACGGTGATTCCTTAGAGCAGACTTAGAGGCCCTTGTGTAGCCTTAGATGCATCCGTCAAATGGTACCATACGGCCAAATACCAATGGACATACACAAATGTTTGCCGTCGCCGTCATGTTCCGGATATATATAACTCATCCCTCGAGGAAGGGAGGCCCCCTCCCGAAACTGTTGGGAAATAAATATTTATATCACTGTTGACCACGGCTCCGTTGTATTATACCCATATATATATATATATATATAGATATATATATATATATATATATATATACAATGTCAATGAGAGCCCCTCCTTTCTATCATATATATATATATATATATATGTGTATATATATATATATATATATATATGTGGAAAAGCCACTAAGAAACTAAATCACAAGACAAATTTTCGATTCGCGCGACGTGCGATTCGAACCTGCGACCGTTCCTTCCACAGTGCGCCATGTTGGACAATTCTGCCACGCGCCAAACGTCCTCCAGCATGCTAAAGGCGAGCTGTTTGTATGCACCATTTACCGTGGGCGGTACGTAGAGCTCGGAGGTGTTTCAAAGTGTTCACTAACCCACGAGATGGCATGAAGGAAAGCACTATGCTAGATAGATCGGGTCTTGTGTAAACGAGACTGGGTGGAAGGACACGAGAGGCACGCACAGTGCTGGAGTTATGTGCCCCCTGACTTTGAGTATATTTATTATTTATTAGAGCGCAGCTGTTTGGCACCCGTGTCTGCGTTGAGCGGTGTCGCCATCGGCGGCGTAACCGATAGACATGAAAAAATAAATTGAGAAAAAATGCCCAAGATCGAATGGTATTTAAACCCGGGCTTGATGCAGGCCCTCTGTGTGTACAGCGTGCCGTTTAAGCAGTTAAGGTGCTCTTTAAAACGTGTGAGAGAGCACCTTAGTACCTTAAAAGGCACGCTGTACACACACGTAGCAATGCATTACAAAAGTTGCAATGGATATTCGCCGTTTCTGAGGCGACGCCGTTCTTGTTCGCTCACAAGCACCAGAAGGCAAGGGAAATGGTTGAGGCTGCCTCGATAAAAGAGGAGAATGACACGTGTATTAGCCAATCATCGATACGTTTAATAGAAGCGGAGTACGTTTATCTTGAAAAAAAACATGTGAGAGAAATTCGGTTCGCAGTTGTGTAGATAACCCACGTTTTCTGGTTTTACGCAAGTTGTTACAGCCTGCGTGATTTTGTTTTTGCTTTGTTTCTTTAGTTTTTCTAGGACGTTCACGGGATGTCCGATCGGTGTTGTCATTTCCAACTATAAGATGCGGATTTTCTTCACATCAAACTTTACTTCCCAGATAACGCCTGTTGTGTCTGTTTTTTACTGTCCTGTTTTCCTCGCGCTTCGCTTAGACATGAATGTATACCAACTCGACATGAATCTATACCCAGTACTTTACGTTACTTCAGTATAGCTGTACTTTTCGTGCTTCCTTCTTTGTGCTTGAACACTGCAACTGTCCAGCTCTGACACTTGTCAGTTTGCGCTCGTCCTGGGTGCTTTCTTTTCCTGCATCGTTTGTGCTTGACCACCGCGCTTCAAGTTCCGAGCTGCTTGCCGTACTTCGTGTGACATTCCAATTTGATGCTGTCGTAATTATTGCTTCATCCTTGAGGCGAAACTGTGAGTTTTTGACGTACAATCCACATAAAACTGCTTTGACGACGACTACGCATTTTGGTTTCGTGATATACGGATTTCTGTCAAGGGCAGATCATCCATACAATTTTCATTTTGTTTCGGCACATATACATCTTCACGAGCAATAATCTGATGCAGTCGTCTACAAATACAGCTGGAAAAATGTCAAGATCTTCAGTACGCTAATTTTGTTGAATAATGCGCCATGCAAGTCATCCCCACGAAGATGAGTCACTGTCAATGTATTTCGTAATGTAATCCTAGAAACACGAACATGTTCGTGGTCCCACAGTCGTGCATCTTTTATGTACAAGAAATAGGTTCTTGCATATTTAGTTTGCGTCATATTCTGCCATAAGAAACGGACTGCTGTACTCGAGCAAACAAACAACATTAGTGTGAGCGTTTGTTTCTTCTCACTAATCTCCTTGTTCAAAATGTGCGACAAATTTTGCTAACTATTCCTAAAAAAATTAATTGAATTGTTTATTGCTAACACAAGCAGGTTAACATTCCAGTTGGAGCGCCCAATTTATGTTTGCTCATTGCGGCTGATTTATCTTACCTGAGTACAGCCATTATTCCGCCTTTGTTACCAGAGTGTAACACCTTCTGAATTTGAACAGCGAAGCTGTCCTATCGCGGCGTAAAATGTGTGGTCGTGACCTACAACTATCAGCATGAGGAAAGGGCATGGGCCGCAGAAATTGGACAAATCCCGCTACTCTCCGCTACGGCATGGCTTGTAATCACGCTGATGGGTAAGAGAACAAGTACAAAAAGAGAGAGAAAGAAAGAGAGAGAGAAACATAGAGACAGAAAGTATAAAAATAGAAAAAATCTTGGCGAAAAAGATCTTCACGAGGCGGGATTTAAACCCGCGTACCCTCGATCCGAAGGCGACCGTCCTAACTACTCGGCTATGCAGGCACGCTAGGAGAGCATAGCATAGAATACTATAGTATAGCGTAGCAAGGGTGTCGGAAAGGGAAGCGGGCGTGAGGACGACAGATGTGATGGTGAGGAGGAAGGAAAAGGTTGAGGGGAGAGAGTAAAGCGTAGCATAAAAAGAATGAGGAAAAGAGAGAAAGAAATGCAGAAAGAAAACGAAAGATACAGAGAGTACACCAAGAAAAGAGAGAGTAAGAAGTTGAGAGAGAGAAAACATAGAAAGAAATAGGATGCAAGCATCGTGTCGTCCAGCGACCAGGTGCCGCACTACCTAGCCTAGCCACGCATGAGCAGTAACTAAGCGACGCCCACCGAGGAACACACCGCGCGCAGCCTCCGCTCTATAAGAGTTCATAGCCGGCCTGCGCCAGATCATGTCCAGAGAGTCATGGGGCGTCCAAACAAAGTGCATACTTCCGAGGAGGATGCAGTGCATCTCGAAGCAAGACGTGTCGGTCGACGGGGAGTACGAGCGGCGACGGGCCCGTGCTTCGCTGTGCCACGTTTTGCGTGACTCAGTGCAAAGTGCCCGCATTTCTTTAGTATTGATATTTCAACGTAAGTGACATAACAAGTTACATGACAAATGTTACTTTACTGACAAATCCACTTCACTTTCTTCCCATCTATATCACAATTATTACAATACACATAAAACAGTACAAACATTGTTCCTTATACCTTACTTGGCTTCCTTATCTGCTGGTTTTCATTAAAGTGATGACAAATATGCTATGGCATGTACCTATATATCAGCATAAAACCAAACCTGGTTGGTCTAGTTTCGGCTAGTGTTGTGTGATGGTGTCGTGTTGCCAAACTGTTGACGACCACTGGCTGATGTTGACAAGCTATTCCCTTGTGTTGGCTAGTGATTGCTAGCATTGGCTTGTGCTGGTAAAATGTTAGCTGTTGTTCCATATTGCTCGCTAACTTTGGCTAGTGGTGTTAAATAGCGGCTAACATTGGCTAGGACTGCAAAATGTTGGCTGACTCAGCTATTGCCCCATGATTCCTAATTTCGGCTGCCGTATATTACAACTGCCTAATGTTGGTTAAGTGGTCGCTTGCGTTGGCTAGTGCATGACAGTGGCAGCGTATGTTGCCTAATATTGTCTAATGTTGCCTAATGTTTCACTGCCTGCAAGTGCGCAATTGTTTTCGCATGTGATAGCTAATGCTGCCAGAATTGGATAATGTTGGCTCATTTTTGGCTGATGTTGCGTAATGCTGGCTAGTGATCAACTGTTGGTTGGCTGAGGATAATATGCATAACAGTAGAAAGGTGAAAAGTAAACTGAAAATGACATAAAAATCATTGAATGATTGACTGATTGATAGGTTGACTACTGGCTGCTATATTGACTAACTGCCGGCTTAGGTTGGCTAGTTGCTGCTACTTGTCTCGCTAGCGGTGACTAAGGCTGTCTAGCACTAACTTATGTTTGCTGGTCGTCGGTTAGTGTTTCCGACTCTTAATTTTCAGCTGGCGTTGCTTAATGTTGGCTGCACTCACGCAGTCTTTGCTATCCGCTTTCATAAAAATGGAATCCTCATTAGATATGTTGAAATATGACTGCAATTTATTATATAGCGTTGCTATACTCCGCAGGAATGCGCCAACGAACGCTGCTCGTATAGGCACGTCATCGCATCGGAGCCTGCACCTTTCCTCGACTAAAGTGACGTCTGCTATCGAAACTGAGTGCCGATGTCACGTTGAGCTATAAACCCTTTCGGAGTCAAAGTGTAGTTGACGTGCCTCGTCCTGCACAAAACTACAAAATGTACACAGAGAAACCGATAAGCGTTGTAACGCTTCGCTCAAAGAAAAGCAATGCGGCATAGGCAGCCCCTTGCCCACGACTTGACATTGCATCGATTCACACTTCAGTCGGATCTGCTGGAGTTTTATTGCGCTACCAATACTGTTTTATTGTTCTAGCGATAAAACTCCACACACATTTTTGACGTAGCCATTGTGCATATAATTTAAAAGGGCGACAACATCACCCCGCGAGCCCTGCATTCTATTTGCTTGTGAAAGCGTGTAAGGGCAACCGACGATCGCGGCTCAAACAGAGAGGAAACACGCCGACCGTCTTCCGTTGCGCAAGAGGTCTGCGAGGTGTCGTGAAGGGTGACTGCGTGGCCATAGCGGGAACTGCGTATTTCACCGGCTGGGCATTGTTGCCCGTGGTCGCGTGCGCCGTATCTTGACAGGGATCAGCGAGACGGCTCTTGCCTTTGTACGTGTTGTGTTCTCATCGCAAAATTTGCGTTATTCTAGCCTTAGACTGTACGAAAGTCATTTCGCTCGCTGCAGCGGCAGCGTTTTCTTACGCCTGCGCTTTGTTGAGTTACGCCAGGCCGCATGCTAAAGGAGTGAGGTGCTACGCTTACTTCATAAAATATTCCCAGGATGTTGTGACCGCATTCATTGCTTCGCCAGCGGCGATCGTGTTTCAAACGGAAAAGATACGCGCCGGCCGCTTTCCGACGCGTAGAAGGCCCATCGGAGCCATGAAGGACGTGGAAGGCAGGGCTGCGGGGCAATTGCAAGAACTGCGTAATTGTAGCGGCCGGGCGCCGTCTGGCGCACTCTCTTTTTATAGGGATCAGCTTACGGCTCATACCTTTGTATACGCTGTGTTCTCACCGCTGAGTTTGCCTTGAAGTGATAGACGGCACGAATGTCGCTTTGCTCGGTTTAACGGCTGCGTTTCCTTATGCTAGTATTTTCGCAGCGAGTGTCCGCAGTCATTGCCTGTGTTTCGCGGTCATGTTTCTCTGTACGCACAGACACCACGCTTCTTCAAAATATTGAGCGAATGTTTTCGTATTTATAGGGTTGGTTAAAGTACCATCCTTACTTCCTTTCACGGCGTACTAATTTCTTGATCCTTCGCATTTTAGGCCGAACTGCGGCTTCGTGTTGCTGCTAAAGCTCCTAGCCTCACTTAGTGTACAAGTCTGATACGCTGTTATCATCTTCACTGCTTCTCCTTTGTGATAATTCTTTATATTAGTGCTTAGTTTCACTGCCCATTAAAATATATGATAGTTTCTTATCTATTGAATAAAATAGCTGCTTACTGTGTCGAGGAAACGTATCTTCCAATTACCGTTCTTATACTTTCAGCTCTTCAGCTTAGCTGCACACTACCGCCGGTCTTGTGATTAAACAGGAAAGGCACAGAGTCAAGAAGATACATTTCATCGTGTTTTTGTTGCCTATAAGGGCAAGGCTTGTGACAGGTTTCACTATTACAGAGCGCGAGCACTTCAACTTTTGCGTTCATATTGTATAAGAGCAATCATTGAAAGAACATACCCGCGTTTTGCTGGTTGTTTATCAAAGCCACTACAAGCACTTCGTATATCCTATTTTATATAGTAACTGGTATTAGTTTAAATCTTCTTGCGTAGACTGTTAGCACAAAACCAGAGTAAGATCAGGCCAAAAAAGGTGCGCTGTAGTAAAGATTGTTCGATATGAACAGATGAGACAATGGAGCAAGGGTCGGGACGATATTGCTATGGAGTTGTTCGTAGGAAGCACAACGAATATTTTGTTTGTTTACGAGAACAATGCAAAGCGGAAGATTTTTATTCATTATTAGTAGAAAAGTCAGGTTCTTAACCAACTCAACTTATTGTACGCTGCTGGACTCCGTAAGGGTCGTTTTTACGCAATTTCCTGCATGAGTGTTAAGAAACGAGAGACAAGCGCGAATCGTGGCCGATGAAGCGATGTCCATGGCGCTTCTGCTGCTACCGAGCCAAGCCAGTACTTTTAGCTTCTTAAACTGTTTGTGTACTGTTCAAAGACAAACGCATGAAACAATGTATTTATTCTTCACTTCCACAATATATAAACTCCAATTACGCGGTCGTAATCCAAAGCAGTGTCATGTCGGTTTTGCTCCTTTCTTTAACTTATCTGAAAAAAATAATCTCTTTCCTAACCTATTATTTTGATAGCACCTGCTGGGTTGCCAAGAGGCGCCATGGAGCGCTCTTTCCTTCTAGTTTCTAAATTGTGAATTTTTTTGCGGACCTTAGGAATTTTTTTCGATCGATAGATAAAGGAAGCAAAAATATTGATTCTCGTGGCATCGATCTGGACTTCAGTCGTCGAGCACGTTAATGTTTCCAACAGACCGAACATTACAACAAAAACGCAATGCAAACCTCCCCGTTTCCCCTCATCTCCCGGAAAAATAGGCGCGCATAGCTGTTATTAGCGCAATGGGCCTTTTCTTTTTAAACATATCGATATTTCGCTACTTTTTTCTATGGGGAACTTTTCTTTCGGTAATTCTCCTTGCCATAAAATTGCGCAATGGGCCTTTTCTTTTTAAACATATCGATATTTCTCTTTATTTTTCTATGGAGAACTTTTCTTTCGGTAATTCTCCTTGCCATAAAATTGTTGTGCAACTAAGTGGCGATTCATGTTCCAGGCTACGTGGTGTAATTTACGACTATAATGCTGCAACCGTGAAAACTGAGCATCAGCGTTCCTGAAAAAACTGGACGATTGTTCTGAAGCTTGCGCCATAGCTCTTGTATACATCTTTTTATTAAAACGATGTAAAAGCGCTTTTGCTGCGAACTTTGCAGATGAAGCAGTTATTAAAGCACCCAACTACATTTGAGCCCTAGAGAAATATTCCAAAATCACTTTTCGCAAAACCATCCCTTCTTTTACTTCGTGACTAACAGCTCTGAGCGCACAGAATGATACGCAGTAAATGGCATTGCGAATGCGGCAGTGGGTGACGTAAACAGCAGACGTATGCCCGGAAGGTCCGTATAACTGCTGCCGTAATCATATGTCAGTCTTATCAGAACAGACGTCCTGCACTATGAGACACTGTCCAAAATTAGTAATGAGAACTAACAGACTTGGCTTTATTGTCTCTTAGTTCTCATTATTATTGTGTTTAACAAAGAAAAACGAACCCTTAAAAGTCATCTTCTTTCCTTTGTCCAAAATTAGGCAGCACTAGCCAATGCTATCTGACAGACAGTCAACGTTACCCAATGCTAGCGAACAGTTAGGCAACTGAGACCGTACTCGAAAAAATTAGCTTGTATTGGGTGACACTATCCGACAGTGAGCCAGCAGTTGGCCACCACTAGCCAGCAATATCGTGCATTCGACGAGGTTAGCCAACGCTACAGACACTAATTACTCAGTATGAGCTAGCGTTAGTCAAAGCTATTTAGCGTTAAATAACGCGTGCCACCACTCGTTCACATTTAGCCGAATTTATTGAGTGCTGGCCAGCAGTAGGCCAACATTACCCAACACAAGCCGCCAAACATTAGTACGTAGCCAGCCATGGAGGCCACACTAGCATGGGGGAGAAATGGTAAAAGAGCCGTGTGCTTACATTTACGCACGCCTCAGAGGATGCCAGCATGCCAACAGTTATCCGTTGTCACCCGCTATGGCGTGTTACATAATCGTATGTGACATATTTGCACGTTTAATAATTTAATTTAATAATTTAATAATTTTTTTTCGCAATAGCCCGTAGTACCGCTTCTAATGTTTTTTTCCGACTGTTTTACCATGCGAGCACACAACCCACATCAAGCTGCTGCATGCACGCCAAGGACAAAAGCATCAACATTTATCAACCACAAAATACAAATGGGTGGTTGTCTATTTTCCCTTTCTTAACCCTTCCGCCACCTTGCGGGATTCCGCAGAACTGATTTTCAAAATACAAATATGAAAACCGGTAATACGTACGACGTCGAAATATTTGTGCATACATATAACACGAAGTTAAGTACGTTACAATTAGCAATAGTCTATATACAGTACAGTTTGAGGAGATAATTGTGCTCGACGAGCTGTGATCCTGTGAAATGAACTAGCTGCATTTTAGTTTTTCGCCATTGAGGGCTCCGACTTCGTCGATCTGTCTCCCGAGGCAAAGCGCCCTTCGCAATCAGTTTCTCACACCTCAGAGTGAAATTAGAGGTGTTGTTGTCAGTTCATTCTTCTCGGAGGCAATTTGGCTTTCGCTATCATAAGTGAGGCTGGGAAAGCAATACGTGTGCGAGCAAAGAAACGTTGGATCAGCTCCAGAGCCGTCTTCTGTTAAATTCGTGATCCACTAGCTCAGGGGTCTCAAACACGCGGCCCGCGGGCCCTCTTGTAGCGGCCCGCGCCCGAACATGACTGTCTTCGTCCCATCTTTTTATGACTTGTGGCTAAATTGCACTCACATTGCTTTCTGAATGTGATGTCTCAATATGCGGTTCTTCATGATGACCTCTTTGTTAATGTTCTACAATGCATAGAAGAAAACGGCACAGTTGCTTTTCAAAATGCAGTAGGGATAAGCGCCGACGATTTCAGTCACACTCTAAAATTTGATATGAAAGTTATCTTTATCGAACTTGACAACCGACAGTTTCTACAGCGCCAGGGCATTTGCATAGGGTCATGTGTCGCTCTGGTCCTCTCTAACACTTTTCTTGCATCAAGTGGCAACATATTGGCTTCATTAACAGACGAGAGAATAACCCCAAACTTTTTTTAAATATCTAGATGATTTATTAGTTATTTTAAATAAAAGTGATGCAGGTCGTTAAGAGGATATCGCGATGGGGATAGTACAAAAGTTCGGTCAACATGAAAAAGGGTTCACTTTCACGCACGAATTTCCGAAGCAGAACAGCTTTCGATTTCTAGACCTTTACATCAATCATGGAGAAAGAGCCGCATGTTGGTGCTTTCAACTTAGGGCCAAATATGCTTTCTTGCCGTTTAATTTGGCTCAATCAAAAATTGTGAAGAGGGACACTGCGACCCTTTCACTGGAATCAGCGCTGCTCAAGTCTTGTCCTCACATGATGCAGTCGAGCTTTCTGGGTGAAGTTGCCAGACTACGCAAAGCAGGGTTGCGTGGTCATGTATTGACAGCCGTGACGGAGGCACTTCTACAGAAAGTGAAGTGAAAGATTAGAAGCCATGGAGGCGAGATCACGGCAATGCCAAGCCAGTGGTGATTCCCTATAACCATAGGGTGAGCCACAATCTCAAGAGAATTGGCCACAAGAACGGCGTCCCGATGGTGTTTTCTCCCCCAGGAAAGCTGGCAAAAATGTGCCCGAAGGTCGACAGTAAAGGCCCTGCGATTTACGACTGTGCAATCAAACACGCGAAACCGTACGTACGGTGTGCCTCGGGTATAGTCCATGATATTCTCCTTTCATGGTGCAAGGTTTACGTGCGCCAGGCTAGCCGCTGTGTTAATGAACGTGCCAGGGAGCATGCGAGATCATTATATCAAGATTCAGCAACTTTCTTGAACCTACTCGCCCATTCTCGCTCCTCCGAAGTTAACGAAAGAAATTGAGCCACGACTTCAGGGGACAAAAATTCTAGCTAAAAATAAGGATCGATTAGCTCGTGAGCTTTCGGAAGCCATTTTTATCAGGTGAAGGGGTGATATGTGTGTCAGCACCACTTCTGTCGCCTTGCGCGCAAGCGAATACAGATTACTAGATAGACAAGTATAAGCAGACTGCGTTTTTTTATCTTCTGCCTTCAATGCGCATGCGGCCAGGATATTTCGCGTCGTTTGCAGCGTATGTCTATTTTGAATGAACTCTGTTGGAGTACATCACCCGTTCCGTCATGTCTTTCTGTGTGATTGTGTTTCATGTTTAGCGCTGAATTGTTTAAAAAGAAAAACATGACATTCTTATCGCGTTTTTTTACGAACAGTTGCAAGCACTGGTATGATTCCGTGGTAGAACACCCACTTGCCACGCAGAAAGCCTGAGTTTGATTGATGATTGGACTGAAGGTGTTTCTATTCATTTTTTATTTGCATCAATACCGAATTTTCGCTCACGGACAACACCGATACCGGAATTTCTGCGAAACGAGCTCTCTTTACTTTTTTACAGAGTCGGCGTCCAGATTTCAGTTATTCTATAGATCGCTGCCATTTGTTGTTCAAATCCTCTGATGGCAAATCCCTTTCAGGAATTACCCATATATGAGATATGGCAAAAGCCTGGCCTCTTTCATTTGTTTTGTTGAATTCCCCTCTCGCCACTTCTACCTTCGTCGTCGTCCCGGCCCTTGCGAGATTAAATATCTTGACTGCGGCCCGCTAGCTTAGCTGAGTTTGAGACCACTGCACTAGCGAGTACAGCGAAACATCGTGACATTGAAAATATTGTCTGAAAAGTTGGTCGGAGAACATCGCCCCTGAAAGATGATGTGAGGCGGCGCCAGTGGCATAGGGAGACAGGAGCCTATGGGGTGTTCTGACCCTACATCCCTTGAAGGTTTTAATTTGTATGTATAGATATCATGTACACATACAAACTCACGCAAGATCAAACATGAAAGGAAAATTCTTGCCTCCTCCCCTTCGGAATAAATTTCTGACTACGCCCCTGGGCGGCGCCTGTCGTACTCATGCGTGCTCCATTGTACTGTACTTTTGAGAGTGGATGATTTTCACCGCGTTAAAGGGTGGCTCGAAGGCACTTGTAGTCGAACACAGTACCTTCGGCATTGAAGGCGGACGCTCTAACCACTCGAACACCGCTGCGGTATGCGCGGTATTTCAACCGATGTACAGGGCGCTTCCCTCTATGCCATGGCTTCACCCTCTTTTCTACTAAAACCGTGCTAGTTTGCAGAAAAAGAAAAAAAAAGAATGGTGCTAGTGCTGTGAAATACCTAAAGATCTGCTCACAAATGAAAGATTTAACAAAATGCTTGCGCAACGCGGTTTGAAAACGAGACCGTCATACCGTTACACAGAAAATTATTCCAGGGTCCTTCCCTTACAAAAATATATTTACAAGGTCTATAGACACTCTAAAAATGAGTTCATACAGTCTATAGACTGTCTAAATTCATTTTTGTAAGGGTTGCAGCGCTGTGTGTGGTATGTGTTCTTGAGTGGAAGCGTGTGTGAATGTGAGCGTGTTTTTCGAGTGAATACCGAGTTGCGCTAAGTATCTTCAACATGACAATTAACCAACTGGCCCAACAACGTTGTATTAAGCTATATTTCAAGTGCTCAAAGCAAAAAAAAAATGATCACCATGAGATAGGCTAGAGAGCCGTTCAAAGATTCTCAATGGGTTCCTTTATTAAATGAGGAGAGCCAAGCACGAAAGCAGCTGAGAACCACCCAGAACAGGAGGAAGAAAGTATAGGTTTTGCGAAACGCCGAGTAGTATGGGTTGCGTGATTTCATTATGTGCCTCTTCACTCAATAGCGTCTCAAGAGTCGCATACGCTTGTGTTTGAGTGAAGCACAACATATAAAATTTGCAAATCACGCTCTTGTCTTCCCCGAAAGAGCCATTTGGTCACTGATATTGCTACATGAAACGTAGGCAGATCCAAGAGATTGGAAGTCCTAGAGCTATACTCCACAGCCAACCACGGCGTTCCGATTGCCCGAAGTGACTTGAATGCTTGATGTCCACAACAGCAGCCAATGAACATAGCAAGAAAAGGAAAACACGTTTTCTGTGTGCCCAGGAGCGGTAAGCCGTTCTTCGTGCGTAAAGTATTCATCGAAAGTATCGTGCAGCCAGGCACCCGGAGAAACATTTCGCCGGAGAAAGCGCGGGTGGATATTCATGTCATGCCTCTTTTGAGACTATAGTATAGCTGCTGTTTTTTCTTGCGCTAGTTTGACGTCATCCGTTGAAGCTGGTCTCACTCGATGACGTCGTGCAGAAGGTCGGAATCAATGATGGTAACTATGGTTACGTATATGCTGAGATTTTCCCTTGCATCTTCGAAAAGCGTCGAACTTTCTTGCGTTCAAGGTTATTTCAGGCGAAATCCTATTATGTTTTGCAAGTTGCGCATACTACTATTCTACTGGGGAGAGCTACTAACTCCCCAATTTACTATCCTTGTACGAAGCCTGACATTTATCGAAACCTGACGTAGTGAGTGAAGGCAGTAAAGAACTGTGCCATGGCTTTTCGAAGTGCTCGAGCTGTGAAACTAATTATGTTATCCTCTTTCTAAAGGGGTCAACTCGCTCCTGGAAACCAAAGTACAAAGCATAACTAGCGTCGTTATCTAGAAGTGTTGAGTGCAAGGCGTATTCTAGGCTGTTTTGGTACCACAAAGATTCGATTTAGCAGTGGACCATTACTCATGGTTATTATTTTTTTTTGCAAGTACATCACATTCGATTTTTCTTACTATTTCGGAAATGTCTGGTCAAATTTATCGCGTACGAAGTCCTTAGTTCCCGTTTTGGTAGGCCCTGAGGCGCTTGCATTGGGAGTGCTATGACGGACATGAAACACGATCTGATTGATAGTGCGTTGCCGTTTCAACTGCCTGTTGAGTTGTTGCCGTGACAAGAGATCGTTCAACGCGGGGCAGCTCTTGCTCGTGGAAGGCAAGCGCTGAGCATACAGCGAATAGATGATGTTGCTATTTTGCGATTTCATTTAAGAAGCGCGATGCAGAATAGACAAGAAATAGAAGGCCAAATACACTGCCTGTAATGTCTATCTACCAGAGAGGATACTTAGCCATGTTAATAGAACTAACCATGAACCAGGGACGCCTATGAAAAAGCTTCAATAATAATTAATAAGCGAAATGCTACAGTGAGCGATGTATCTCCAATCAAACAGCAGGTCATCATTATAATACACGCATCTGACGTGAAAGAAACCTACAGAAGCAGGATGTTCTTTGTAAATGAATATCTAGTTTGCTACCTGTTAACCGTATGATAACTGCACTTTGTTTCTGCACACCCATATTAGAAGGGAAGAAATTTTTTGTGAGCATGAAATCCTTAATTATGATGTGTGTTTGGCTGTTCTGTTGCCGTTGTCTTGGATGTGCACGCTAAGCATGCATGCCGTTGAGCCTACTGTGTAGGTTAAACTGCTAACGTGCCCGGTGTTCTGTGGTCTGCAGTGTTCGGATTTGAAGATGCTCTGACTTGTGAGGGGCACATCTCATGCCCACTGCCTGTAGGTCCATTTTAGGGAAACTCAGCCGTACAATAAGAAGGATCACGGCCCTCATTACGCCCACAACACGAAGAAAGGGTGGCCTCTACGATGAATGTGCAATGTGACTAGTGCAAGCACTCGTCGTCATTTGTATGAGATCACGTGCTGAATGGAGACTGAACGCGTTAACAATTCCTGAAAGATGCGTACTAGCTGCCCTAGAACTACCCAATGGCTCGAGCATAGACAAACTGCTAGCCTCGAAGTCCACGAGAACTTCAAAGAACTGATAAAAGCCACACTGAGAGTACCGATGGAACACGACGACAAGACGCTACACGCCGGAAATCTCATTCAACGACCGGGCTACGAATTTTGAGTTACATTACTGCGGAGAATGGTAGTCATGAATGGTAGTCTACCACTATCTCTCAAGAGGAAGGTATATAACAGCTGCATCTTACCGGTACTTACCTACGGAGCAGAAACCTGGAGACTTACAAAGAGGGTTCAACTTAAATTGAGGACGACGCAGCGAGCGATGGAAAGGAAAATGATAGGTGTAACCTTAAGAGACAGAAGAGAGCAGAGTGGGTCAGGGAACAAACGGGGGTTAAGGATATCATAGTTGAAATTAAGAAGAAGAAATGGATATGGCCGGCCACGTAGCACGTCGGCAGGATAACCGGTGGTCATTAAGGGTAACTGACTGGATTCCAAGGGATGGCAAACGCGTGAGGGGGAGACAAAAAATTAGGTGGGTAGATGAGATTAAGAAGTTTGCAGGTATAACGTGGCAGCAGAAAGCACAGGACCGGGTTGATTGGCGGAACATGGGAGAGGCCTTTGCCCTGCAGTGGGCGTAGACAGGCTGATGATGATGATGATGATGATGACTGCGGAGAAGAAACACCACTGCTTTCCATTGAAGTTCAGGAGAGCACTTCTGGCAATTCCAATCACATGGGCTTTACACCATATACAATCAATCGAGGAGAGCAGCGCACGCTCACAACCTGAGCCGTCGCTACTCCAACGACCAAGACACGTGCTAGATGGGCGCCGAGCTATACCCCTAGTTGAGGTTGTCATTCTTCAAAGAATGCTGGTGACCCAATCCTCCAACTGCACTCTGACAAGCGCAAATGCGGAAACCCCAGCTATCACCTTCACTTTCATATATACAGAGAGCAAGAAAATATCCGCAAGAGTCCTTACGCACTCACAAGCGGTTGTCGACGTACCTAAAGGGAACACTCACCACGCAATCCACCTCCTAGCACGCTCTGCCATCAGAGAGCGTAAGATAAGTTAAAGTAGGCTTTTTTGTGAAACTATACACGGTGAACGAGTGATGCTGCCTTAAGAAGTATGGGAGAGTCAAGAACATACATGTAAGGAGTCACTCGGAACCGATGGAAACAGCATTGACGCGATATTCATGGTGATCTAGAATATTTGATGGAGAAGCAGGAGAAATTATCAGAACCGCTCGTAGCGGAATTTGTTTCACTTTGCTTTTCATGAATGAAATCAATTTTAAAGCGGAGCCGTTATACGCTAGTCTCCTGCGGAACGCTATGTGCGTACACTGAGCCCGTAGACCAGAAACAACAATGGTTGCCGTTTCGCCATCGGTCCCTGTGGCAGTACGCCCGCCACGGCTGCTCCCCGTTGTTATACATTGTTGCACTGGTGGTGAAATAAAACCCTCTGCAGGACAACACGCAAAGCCGTCATGCAGAATCACACACATCAGAAAAAAACCTAGCTTTATAAAAATTTGATGTGAAACATGTGTTGCGCGTTGCGTTTTTTAGCGGCCCGCTCAAGATGCTAACGCCACAAATAAGGTTTAATGCCGATGCGGCAGGAAAAGAACGTTCAAGGGAAGGCCGCAGCGTTTACTATAGAACAATACGCTTACGCATCGCTTGGAAAACTCCCTTAGACAACATTAAAAGCTTTCTCTCTCTCTCCCATAGGTAATCTTCCTGGCGTGAGTTGCGCCGGTCACCCACCTTCATCAAGTCAAATGGTCTCGAGGTATTATATTCAATTTTACAACGTTCGAAAACCCAGTAGCCGCATAAGTACTACTCAGAAAGCGTTTTTGTGTGAGCAAGAATTAACATTCGCAGAATTATGTTTGGCAAAACTAATTTGTTTAGCGACAACTAAATTTTAACGGAACTACTTTGATGCCACTTCGAAAGCACGCCACTAGGATGCTCAAAAGAGACACTCAAGGAAGACACAAACGCAAAAATGTCAATGTGACTGTGTTTCTTCATTCAATTCATGTGTTACTCAGCGCCCTGAAATCATGTTGCCTGAAATAATTATCTTATTCCAATACATTCCGAGCTTGAGCATATATATATATATATATATATATATATATATATATATATATATGTATATATATATATATATATATATATATATATATATATATATATATATTATATATATATATATATATTATTGAACTTACTGCGGCATAAAACCCTCTGGGTTTTATGCCGCAGTAAGTTCAATAGTATAATGCAGCAAAGAAATGTCATCCTCCTGAAAGATGAGTGCAGGGAAGATTCCTTGCTGAAAAAAAGCTTTCTATCGTAATCTCCTACGGTGGTAACTTTAAGAAACCCTCTTGTTTACGCTCCCTCCTGCATTTCTTAAAAAAGCATTTATTGTTTATTTTAGAACATGCTGCGTGACCGAGCAACCTTCTACGTCTCGTTGTGTTTGGCCCAGCGGAAATACGAAACAGAGGTGACCGAGCACAGGCTTTCAAAAGGCCTAAAGGTAATAGGATTTCTGCCTCGAAAGTCCCGACGGCGAGCGCCAGTCTTATCAAACTTTTTCAGTTCTCTGTTTGACCTAGAAGCTTTAGAGCTCGGGGACGGCGCCAAATTAAACTACACTAGCGGCACGTACGCACACAGAGAACAAACATAAAAAAAGTATTACGGATGTAAACTTCTGCTTCGTCACTCACCGTCTTATGTATACCTCTAACCAGCAAAGTTAATCAAAATATCGACTACTTGACCCGCGCACTTTGGCACACTGGCTTACTGCGGTTTGTCTTGCAGAGGAAGTGACAGGAGTGTAATATTAACAAAAGAGTTTCTCAGGAAGGAACTGCCTAAAAATTTCGTACAGCCTGTACGTTCTCCTTTGGGGATGTTCTTTTCTGTTTCTCTCCAATCCACCTACTCTTCGAAAATGCTGTCAAGAAGATGGTAATACACGTTTCAGGCACTGGTTGAGATACTGGAACGGCCGGAGATAATAACGGAGAGGAAATAAATAGATTTCGTTTTAACAAAAAACAATACACAATGAGAAAAGAAAGGTACGAGAAAGGGAACTGACAAAAGAGAACCGAGAACAGAGTTATACGTCCAATAAAGGAGCACAAAGAGAGACCAGCTGGCCATTTCCTTCATAGTTTCATTCCATTGACTCATGGTATACTAGAATAAGGGTCCGTGAATTATAATCGTTCTACAATTGACCTACGTTATTTCCCGCGCGTGATGACGTCAGTCAGAAAACGAGGTGGCCGAAAGCAACGTTTCCTGTCGTTTTGTGCAAGAATAAATTTTGGGCAGCATCTCTAGTGGCACGCTATTTTTTTCTGCGCCGGCGTACTACTGCACCTCCAAGTCACTTTCAGTGTCGGTTAATTTTTATAGTTAAATAAATGTAAAAGATCTGCAAGAATTAGATGGCCTTTAGCCGATGGTTAGTAGTCAGGCCGGATACTGTTATAGGGCCGTACATGTAATGTTTAACAGCGGTGACACTAGAATGAGCAGTTATTTGAACGGAGGCCAGGTTCTATTTAGAAAACTGGGAGAGCTGGCTACACTTTGCGAGTCCTTGTGAAGAGGTTTCCGAAATATGCTTTGCAATAATGAATGCCAAGAGTGCAGTCACACTTGACAAACGGCGACGCTATAGACAACTAACGAAAACGACGGAATATGTATCACAACACGAACGCTGACTTTCCATTAACAGTTTATTCATGAATGACAGAAACGCATCAATGATCGCCATCCATGTCATCGATAAAAAGCCCTGTATGTGCACAACCGGCAATCTGGATACAAGAGAGGCCATGGCATGCAGAGCTTAATGTGTGTGGAAGAATGTAGCAAATAAACTAAGTTCAGGCAGATATCTATGTAAGCAACGTATTTTATCCTACCGCCGAACTGACTTCAACATGACGTGGTCTGTGCTAATATTCGTAATTGTTCCTTAGTAAACACGACAGACGGCTCTATAAAGTATTTTTACCCCTCGGCATTCATACGTAAAGTTCCCATTATCTACCTCAAGCACTAGCTCTCGTATCGAAACGGTAAACAGAGCGGCTTGGTGTTACCAAGTTTTACCCTCATCAATTACGTTACCCAACAAGCAGCTCCAGGTCCTTCAGCGCTTTCAAATGAAGTAGGTGCTCGTTGAATCGAACATCGCGCAGTGGTCGGCTTTTGATGTGCATTTATAATGACAGTTCAAGAGCAACCTATTTAAAACGCGAGTTTTTCAGCGCACGTCCTCACTGAATGTCATCCGAAAACACGGATCGCAAGTTTCACTATTGGAAAAAAAGCCTTTCTCTATCAAAAAGGGGACCGACATTGCACATTTGTTGGAAGATAAAAGGACGACAGCGCACGCTCTACATATTTCCTGCGTTCATACCGGCCCATCGCACTGGCAAGTTGCGTCGGTGAGGTCGTGGAGAGGATGCTTCTGACACGCGTGGAGGGGTACCTAGAACGTATTAACATCTATCCTGATGCTATGGTTGGGATTAGACGGGCTCGCTCTTCATTTGATATTGTCATTGACTTAGTGGCCGCCGTTCAGAAACAGAAAACCAAGAAGCGGGTTTCGGTAGCAATGTTCACAGACGTAAAAGGTGCCTATGACAACGTGACCCATGAGGTCATTCAAATGCTCTCGATGCAGCAGATCTGGGAGCTCACCTGCCAATAAGCATATTTCAAGTCGTCGTGTCTCACAGGGTGGCGTGTTCAACTCGACTGTTTTCAACTTTGTTCTGGTGCGGCTCACCGAAATGCTGCCACAGACGGCTATATCTCTCTACGCTGATGATATCTGCATCTGGGCGTCCGGAGTGACCCGGCTTCAAGTGCGCGCAATATTACAGAATGCGCTAACCTTGACATGTACTCGTTTTCGCCACTAAGGTTTGACTACCGCAACATAAA
Organism: Rhipicephalus sanguineus; assembly: GCF_013339695.2. NCBI lineage: Eukaryota > Metazoa > Arthropoda > Arachnida > Ixodida > Ixodidae > Rhipicephalus > Rhipicephalus sanguineus. The sequence continues at coordinate 160,973,708 of NC_051177.1, read as the reverse complement.
AATGTGTAGCAGTCGCATTGGCACGCAAATCGATGTCTTCCTACCCGGTGTGCATCGAAGGCCAATCAGTTGCTGATAATAGCAGCCATGGATTCCTCATCGTATCTCGCGACGTCACCTGGAGACCACATGTCTCTTATCTGAAGAAAAAGCTCATTTGCATTGAGGATGTATTCATGTTCGCTGCCGGAAAACCAAGGGGCCCATATTTGCGCACAATGCTGCAGCTTTATGCAGCCCTATTTCTCGCTTTTCTCTGGTACGGTCTTCTTGCCTTGTCCAACACGTGCAAGAATAATATCCGTGCATTACAGAGTGTGCAAGCACTTCGGACATATCTCGGCCTCCCCAGATGCTCATCAACAGCTGAAACTATCACTAGCGCACATGAACAGTCTGTCACAACTCGTATCATTGTTGAGATGGTGAGAGCGCACATTCAGCACTAATCACTGCTATCACCACATCACTTAGTGTGTTTTCCAGTGCGGAGGCCACATGCTTCGTCCTGCGGTATAGTGACGAAACGCCATGACATATTACGATCCGGCTTCAAGCCTGCAATGCACCCGGCATATGCATTGTGGTGGTCTTCGTCAACCTGATGTACGCTTCTCGGTTCCTGGAATCGTTTAGGAAGGTACACATGTCACCACCAGCCCTAAAGCAGTAATCTCTACGTATGTTGAACGAAACCTACTTCGACTGCATGCATGTTTAGACCGATGGCTCCACTAATTCCAACAGTTCTACAGGAGCAGTGGTTGTTCCATCTGTTGACGTATCGCTGTAATTCAAGTTTTGCCACGCCGACCACAGCAGAACTCGCAGCGCTTCAAGGTGCGGTCAAGTACATACTTCAGCAGCCACGTAATTATTGGGCCATCTTTTGCAACTACACTCTTAAAAAAAAGAGAGTCAAAAGGGAGTCACGTCTGCTTGACTCTCTTTATGGCAGCCGATGACCACCTTTTTTTTCTAAGGGGAGTCACAATGCTCTGGTCGACGCTCCTGAATGAAATAGATGACTCCCTTGCTCCAAGGGAGTCAGTGATGGTTCTGCATATACAGGGTGGTTTTTTTTAAAAAAAGAAAGCTTCACTGGCTGCGACCAAGATACAGTTCGCTGCTTTGGCTTGTGGTATACCGAAAAATTTTGGTTGAGAATATATAACATGGATTCGTAAAATGTGGAATTACGCACGTATTGTGTTATGGCTTCAGTTACGATATTGCTGAAACGGCGCTTCGAAAACGTCTACAAGTAAACAGGGTTCTTAAAAAATCTTGCCCCCAAGCGAAACATTCAGAGTTATGACAACGTTTAACAATGGCAGCGCTGACAAACTTGCGAATCTTCGCACGTTTGCAAGCGAGGTTGTAGATTCCTACGACAGCATGTATGGCAGAAAACATACATTTATTAGTGAAATGGACGTGCATGGTGTTGAACGCACTGGCGATCGGGAACACATCTAACTCGACGGCCGTAAAAACATGTGCCGCAAAGCTGGCATGATAACCGCGCAGACCGGTTATCAAGGCGACGCTTTACCGCGTCTCCTAAAGAGCGACAATACTACCAGAATTATAGCTCGCGTGGTCATCATTACTGCCCGCCACAGCTAAACTATATCTTCACGATAATCCGCGCGGGCCACCAAATCGCTCAGCAAACGTTGAGCACAGCTAGGCACGCACACACGGCCTCACCGCACTCTCCCTAGCCCCTAGAGCAGGGGATGCACGTTCACCTGCGCCCCCTCCCACCGTACAGCCCTTACAGACACACACAGGGCACGCTTCGCCTCCTCCACCCTGATATTATTCAATAGAGCTTTAACTATGCATGGATGTGTGTTCTATAGCACCAAAACAAAACCGAAACCATTTAGGCGTTCGTGGAGCTACTTTAATCCAAAGCCGAAGCCATCAATACGAGACAGCCATTTTGGCCTGGCGTCGTTAGGCGGCATTGTTCGTGATCCGTCTCGTTGTGGTCGTTCTTTAGTCCGCCAGAATAATCTGTGTCGTCAGGCGTGATTGCAAGTGATTGTTTTGCGTGACTTTCTTCGTGCTATGCATTCGTGGCGTAGTATCGTATCGTCGGCTCACGCTTGCCGTGACTGGCTGAAGCAGTGTCACTCAGTGTTTGGGAAAAGCAGCCTCCGGACGGAGAAGTCCCTGCAGTAAGCTTCGTTTCGTCGTGAACTTGCCTGAGCAAGATGGCAGCGCATGACGGATCCCAGTGGCACCGACAGATGAAGCCTGTGGACGACGCTTCTACGGTCGTTATAGATTTCAGGTGAGTTCTGCCGGCTTCTGCCTACAACTCTTTTATTCGCTTCACACGTAGCTTTGCCACTTGTCTTTCTGATGTTCCAGTTGCACGGATTTTGCTATCGTGTTTCAATGGCTTGGCAACGACGAAAACCGCGCTGGACTATCCAGTAGCGGGTAAAACGGAGTGGTGCGCGCCAATATCGTGTTTCCTTATTCCATACATGCCAGAAAAACATGAAATTGCGAGTTGAAATCTCGGTTGCAAGTCGAGTGTGGTGACACGTAGAGCAACGTTGCACCGATATATATTTGAAGGGTAAGTAAGATCAGCTGATCAAAATCAATCTAATGCACCTGGCCCGAACATGCCTGATATCCAGATCATGATTTTCGCTCGTGAAACTCTAGAATTTAGTGTTTCTTTCCTTTGCTACCCAGACGTTGAAACACGTTTAATAGGTATTTATTCGCTGCATATTCGAACTTCTCGCCGTGTTTGCTTGTTTGTGTGTGTGTGTGTGTGTGTGTGCGTGCGTGCGTGCGTAACTGCTATAAATCTTTGATGCAATAGCTTTTGTAGCACGGTTTCATTTAATTGAAACAGTGGTGACTTGATCTTATGATGCTAAAAATTATCATGCAACAAAGGTAAATGTGAGTTCACTTCAAAGTTGTAGTTTTTTTTTTTTTTTGTCCACAAACTGCATACGAGCATAACCTCATCCTCCTGTGATACTTGCTTTGTCTAATGTGGTGTGGTGCTAGTACCTAATAGTAACACAACACCGGCTAGTAATAATGGCAGTAAACATACTGCTCAAACGCTGTGTTTCGTGGATATTGGATGCCTTTGTTATACCAGCCGTGGTTCAGTTCGTTATTATTTTCAACACAAAGATACAGTCTACAGTGATGTTGTGGGCAGTGGACAAAAATCCCTTAAAATGGACTTGGAAGCGTTACGCTGCGAAGCCCAAGGACGCGGGTTCTATTCCTGACCCCGGCAGCTGCATTTAGAAGGGGGCGAGATACAGAAACTCCCATGCCCTCTGATTTGTGCACGTTGAAGAACTCCAGGTAGTTGAAATTAATCCGTGATCTCCCACTATGTAGCACCGCTTAATCGCATTGTGCTTTTCGCTCATAAATCTCTAGCAATTATTGCTTCGTCATTATACCTCGAAACACTCGCTGTATCCTATTTGAATTCTATTCGCCATAGTCTGCAATGAATATTTAGCACTTTTTACAGCAGGGTACCTCATTTGACATTCTTTTACAATGCACCTTAATTGTCCCAATTTCGTGCCATAATCAGCTGTTGTTTTTAATATGTATATAAGTCACTTCAGCACTGTTCCTTTTTGTTTGACCGCTTCTCATCACCTCAATTGTTTGAGGTTTGAGGTGATGTTTGTGCTGCACAGTTTGCCCGAGTTTGCTCCCAACCCTCTATACTGGTCAACGCTGGCTGGTGGGTTGTCCTTCCAGACAAACGGAAAAACGAGACCTTTGCCTGTTGATATAGATCTGAAGAAAAAATGGCACATTAGGCCTTTAGAATAGCTGCACCTTCGTGCAGCTGTTCTGAAGCCAGGCACTAGAAGGGCACGCTCACAATGATGCGACAGAAAGAAGGCAGTGAAGGCAAGCCTAGTCTTGTCGTACATTCGCCATATTTCGTGTAGCTGTATACACATTTTGCCGTTTTCTTCGTTAAACTAATAATAACATTTGGCGTTTAACATCCCAAAACCACGATATGATTGAGAGACGCCGTAGTAGAGGGCTCTGGAAATTTCGACTATCTGGGGTTCTTTAACGTGCAGCTAAATCTAAGTACACGGGCCTCAAACATTTTCGCCTCCAACGAAAGTGCAGCCGCCGAGGCCGGGACTCGATCCCGCGACCTACAGGTCTTCGTTAAAATACTGCTAGTCTAGTGGTTATGGTGCTCTACTGCTGACCCGCACGGTTGCGGGATCGAATCCTGGCCGCCGCGGCCGCATTTTCGATGGAGGCGAAAATGGTTTAGACCCGTGTGCTTAGATTTAGGTGCACGTTAAAGAACTCCAGGTGGTCGAAACTTCCGAAGCCCTCCACTACGGCGTCTCTCATAATCTTATCGTGGTTTTGGGACGTCAAACCCCAACAATTATTATTATTATTAAAATACTGCTGCCATGCTATACAGGGTGATTTTTTTTCAGACAGTACATATCTTTTATAAAAAAACTCTATGACAGTCACGCTCCAGTAGTACTCTAGTTCGAGGCGGAAATATTCTGCCGCAACAAAAAATGCGTTGACGGGACTAATTAACAAAAACCCGTTAACTAATTTTTATTTATTGACTTGAGGGCAGTTGTTTATATTAGAAATTTGTAGTGCGTGCCGCTTTATGGTATACCCATTTTTCAGAAATCATGAAAGTTTTACGTAACTCGAGATATTTATTGTGAAATTTTAAGGGCTAAATCAAAACTGATCGTGTCCGGCACACAGAAAACGCGGTTTTTCTGTTACGTCAGACCGGAGCTGCCCGCGACAAGGGAGTGACGAAATTTGAATGAAGGCGCGTCGTGGTCGTACCTTTTCGTGAAAACTGGCAAGTCATCTAACTTGCGTCAGCGGATCGCCTTACCTTTGCATGTGGCGTTTGGTGCTCATTTGTTTCTTTCGAGATGCGCGCATCCGAAACGGCAGTAATATCAACCTTTTCTTTCTATGTTTACAGATAAGTACCACACATCGCACCCAAATAATAAGCTGTTTACTTGTGTATTTCTGAATGCTTGCAGATTTTCCTGATCACATTCTGCTTCGGCCCACCTTCATTAAACTATCATCACCTTCTTTTCACGTGTAGCTCCGAGCTTACGTAACAGAGAAGCGACGTTTCCTGCACGTCAGGCGCTATCAGTTTCGATTTCGTCCTTGAAATTCAAGGATGAATATCACGATTACGTGTAACTTTCGCGATTAAAAAAAATGTGTATGCCATAAATTGGCACGCGATACAACTTTCTAATATAAACAACTACCTCCAGGTCAGGAATTAAAAGTTAATTAATGAGTTTTTGTTAATTAATCTCTTCATTGCCATTTTAGTTGCAGCAAACTATTTCCTTCTTGACATAGAGTGTGTGCGCGAAAACATCTTGAGCGTGACTATTATACAATTTTGATAAGAAATATGCGTTCTCTAAAAAAACATCCTTCTAATTGTACGGAGGTCATGCAGCGGAAACAGTTGCAGCTGGCTAAGGGAGTAACAGACCCTCAAAGTACAGCAAAGTTAATGAGTATCCCTGGTTTTGTTCATTGCCATGACACTTCATGGAATCTGGTGTGTGAGCGCTGCCCTTGTCAGATTAAAAGGTGATCGATCTGTCTGTCATCATGTGTTTATTTTTGTGCACTTGACTATTTCAGGTTGCTTCAAGACTGCACATTGAAGCTCTACAGCTGCATTTGACCAGGAAGCCTCCTTGGAAACTTCGTGTCTCGAGGTAGTCAAGACGTGTCCAAGAATTCGGAATAGCCACGCTTAAGGTCTGGCCGTGAGTGGTCTCGAATCAGTGCAACCTGCTGTCCTTTTCGCCAGAATGCCACCTGACCCTGACATGGTCTGGGAACACGACACTGCCAAGCTCATGCACGCAAGCTGTGTCACCTATTGGGGTCCTGTATCTCAGATGACTACATGAGAATCCTGTACTACATGAGAACTACACATGTTGCATGTTTTGCGCTGTATGCCACATAAAATATGTAATGGATGTCGCAAAGAAGTGCTTGATGGCTGGCCATTGATTCCTATTCATAAAAACTGACTGCTGGCTATGCTAATGTTTATGCCAGGTCTAGTATATTGCCGCATTTGACAGTAATGAACGATGTTAGCGAAACTATTGCTTTTCATATCTCACTCATTCTGACAGTAATGTGTCTCGCTGTATTTCTGGACGGTGTTTCTGTATTTCAGTTCTGTACAGAACTCTCCATACCACCGCTAAATATATATATTTATATATATCATACCTTATATATATAAGGTACTTGACACACGACGTACGTTTAGCATTAGCATAGTGCTAAAACGTACGTCGTGTGTCAAATGCCTTCCTACAGTATCAGGACCTTCGTGATCTTTCTGTAGCTCTTATATTTAAGGGTCATTCCATGCCAAGTGTCCCAGACGTGGCGCTCGCACATCGCAGCTTTGCTGATAAAATTTGTGCCTTTTTCCTGTGCCACATGGAGTATTGTGGCAAAACATGCTTGCTCGAAAAAATTTTGACGGTCCTGGCACCCCCTCGAATTTCGCTTCTATTTATTAAACTGTACCTAATAGAAAAATGTGTATAAAATCTACTTTTGTGTGTTGAGCTTCTAAACTGCGCTTGCGCTATCGCAGAGGTTCTGTTTAGTTGTCCCATTCATTATTTCCGAATTTTTTTGTTTCACTACCAGCTACGTAGCTTCAAAACTACAAAAATCTTCAAAGTTCGTGAATTTTTCTTGAGCTATCTGGAACTCACCCTAACCAATATTAATAATAGCCTGATTTCCAGGAAAGTGTATTTTAGTACAGAAATGTTTAGGGGTAAAATAGACTTCAGATCTTTCCGAAAAAAAAATTGTGAAATTAGAGAAAATGTACGATTTGTTGCATGTTTGACCATATTTTTCATACTGATGCGGTCAAAGTAAAAATCCTCGTCATGCGGCGTTTGATAAAAGACTTCATCGTTAAGTAATGAAAAAAGTCTTATCAAATCATTTTTTTCTTTAAGGAAGAAAATAATTTTTGAATTTGGCCCTCTGAACGTGCAGTGCATTTCATTTTGTTGCCACTTCGCCGCAAAGCACGTGGTAGCCCTTGCAGCTGACACTCGTCACAGGCAACGGCCAGATGCGAGATGTATGTCAGTGGCTCGTGAGTGGTCGCAAGTCTTGTCACGTTGATGTCAGGGCGACGAGTAATGAATTCGCGTTACAATGTGAGCTTGCTTGGCGGGCCCAATGGGAAGTATGGACGCCCGAGAGCAGCCTATGGCGTCGTTGGCACATTGTGCTAGAGGCCGTCTGTACAACATGTATACCCTGAGAAAGAAGTGTGTACAGTGTGCATTATTTCTTCAGTATGTGTATGCTAGTTGTGCAGACGTCCCTCTAGGACATTGTGCCAACGACTCCACATGCTGCTCTCGGGCGTCCATACTTCCCATTGGGCCCGCCTAGCAAATGCTCATTGTAACGCAAATTCATTACTCGTCGCCCTGACAGCGCGACAAGACTTTCGACCACTCACGAGCCGCTGACATACATCTCGCATCTGGCCGCTGCCTGTGACGAGTGTCAGCTGTAAGGGCGACCACGCGCTTTGCGGCGAAGTGGCAGCAAAATGAAATGCACTGCGCGATCGGAGGGCCAAATTCAAAAATTATTTTCTTCCTTAAAACAAAAAAAATGATTTGATTAGACTTTCTTCGTTACTTAACAATGAAGTCCTTCTATCAAACGCCACAGGACGAGGATTTTTACTTGACCGCATCAGTATGAAAAATACGGTCAAACATGTGACAAATCGTACATTTTCTCAAATATCACAATTTTTTCGGAAAGATTTGAAGTCTATTTTACCCCTAAACATTTCTGTACTAAAATACACTTTCCTGGAAATCAGGCTATGATTAATATTGGTTAGGGTGTGTTGCAAATAGCTCAAGAAAAAATTCACGAACATTGAAGATTTTTGTAGTTTTTTGAAGCTACGTAGCTGGTAGTGAAAACAAAAAAAATCGGAAATAATGAAATGGACAACTAAACAGAACCTCTGTGATAGCGCAAGCGCGGTTTCGTAGCTCAACACACAAAAATAGATTTTATACACATTTTTCTATTAGGTACAGTTTAATAAATAGAAGCGAATTTCGAGGGGGTGCCATGATTGTCAAAATTTTTTCGACCAAAAGTGTTTTGCCACAATACTCCATGTGGCACAGGAAAAAGGCACAATTTATCAGCAAAATCTGTGATGTGCGAGCGCCACGTCTGGGACACTTGGCATGGAATGACACACACACACACACACACACACACACACACACACACACACACACACACACACACACACACACACACACACATATATATTGAGAGAGCGTAGGCATCGGCAAGTTGGTAATTCATGTTTGACTTTTTGAGCGCGCAAAAGAACAGGGACGAAAAACGACGCAGACACAGCGCTGACTTCCAACATATGCTTTATTTTCTACAGTGGTACATATATATATAGACAACAAAAAGCAACGCACGCAGGCGCATTGTACAGGAAGGCTTCATGTAAAACCACAAATAAGTATGCATGATAAGCAATCAAACAACCTGATACCGGATTTTTTTCTTCTTTAAGAGATCAAGCGGTCATTCCTACTACCACTATCGTCTAGTCACCCTGTGGGCCTTGCTTAGAAAGTCTAGTTCTTTTTGGATAGGTCAATTGAAGGTGCACTAATGCACAGGTCTCCCAAACTTGCAATCTTCGCCGCTTCAATTATCTCGCGTGTTGTTTGTGCCTGGCTCCTTCCTGTCGCAGTGCACTGCGAATACATGGGATCGCACCCACACTTCCTGCAGTGGAAAGCCACATGTCCCACACCTCCAGTTCGCACGTATTTGCGTGCTCACGCAGCCTGTCATTGGCACACCGTCCCGTCTGCCCTATGTATTTCTTGCCACAGGACAGCAGTAACTCATAAACGATGTTGTTCTCACATTTAACAAAGCTTTCTTCGTGCTTTTTTTGGCACCTGGGTTTTCAGAACCACTGTAGGAGGCCTTGCACAGATTATAAAGCTTGTTTGGTGCTGAAAGGACGACTCTTACGTTGGCGTTGTTTCCTATCTTTTTCAGCCTATGTGAGACATCGTGAAGGTACGGTATGACGGCGCATTTCTGCTTGACAGGCTCCGTTTCTGGTGAAGCCTGCTCCTCACCCTCGCGAGCATGTTTGACAGTCTTGAGAAGACCCTCCGCCACAGATGTGACGACATACTGAGGAAACCCCGCCTTTTTCAGGCAGTCAGCTTGCGCCTTGCGCCTGGAAACTACACGAACACTTGTGAGGACATGAGCGGCGAAGCGCATTCATTAGGGTTAATTTTGCAATACCCCTTTTAACATTTGTGCAGGGTACTAGAAACTAGAAACAGGAGCTAAACTAGGCACAATCGTAAAGAAGGTGTTTTAGATATGTAGACGACTACGGTGTCTTTCTAGAATCAAGTCCAGGCGAATTTGGCAATGATTCTTCAAACGTACTGATCTGTTCACGCGTTTCCTGCAACCGCTCGCAGTCACGCATGAAATGCCGCAAAACAACGC
>NC_051177.1:160943962-160963933 GCF_013339695.2 Rhipicephalus sanguineus | reverse complement strand
TACAAACCATTCACGGAAATGTAACAACGTGACACTTATTATTTCAGCTGATTTCAATTATTGCGCTATCCGTGGTATAAAAAACTAATTCAGCTCGTGCATCGTGCGTAGATGTGGTGGCGCTGCTAATCGTCAGTCGCGGTATTTACTTTGAAACAATGCATAAAAAGGGAGATATAAATAAATATCTCGCAAACACCAGTGTAGTATTTCCCATATCAATGTAGTCTCCGCAGATGATCATATTTCTGTTTCACGTAGCAGCTTACATTTTTCCTTAAAGGGCCCCTCACGGGTTTGACATTTTGAGCTGGCTAGCTGCAATGCATACACTGGGCGTTCACGATAACGTCTGCCAAATTTGCAACGCTAGGCGCCGCAGAAATGGGTCAAATTCCAACTGAACGCTGCTTGCCCTTCTTCTCGCGGCCGGGCGCCCAGAGAATGAGGGGAGACGTACATGAGAGAATGGCCTACGTAGATGGTAGTGCTGTGACTTCGCTCCTCTACGTAGCAGACTGTGCTCTGACGTCGCCACCAGTAGCACGTGACACTGCGATAAATATTTGAGACGACGTGTAGTAATAATAAATCACACAAACAGAATGTGTGCGTTGTCTTTTTTTAATTTTTACTGCGAATCGCAGCGAGATTCGTGACTAATCTACCTCCGTTTCGCACGCGTTCATGTTCTCGCGCTTTGCGCATCGTGCAGACGCCACCCCTTACAACGAAACTAATTTTCCACCGCGTTCCAGCGCTTAGGCTCATTTATCCTCCCGCGTCTAACTAGATGTTCATGCCGCTAGTCTCGCGTCCGTACAAATGTCGCAGCTTTCGTGTTCAGTATTAGGTTGAAAGCCAAGTGATCGGCGAGGGCGCATTCGGCATAACTTGCAGCATGACGAAGCGCAAAGAACGCCGCCACAACACCGCTCGCGTCTCGGGGGCTCGGGCTGGTTCGGGCACGTCATGCGTTCGTGACATTGTGTGCGCATGACGTGTTCATGCGTGTGTGTTATGTGATCCTCCCGCTCGCGTGGCGAAGAGGGCAGGGAAGGGATTTGGCTTGCGAAGGCTACACGGGGAGAGCGGCAAGGGTTTGCAGCTCGCCTCCTCGCATCATGGTTTCGCGCCGCTACAAATTATTGTTTTTCTCGGCTTCCATCGGACCGATTATAAAAATTCTTGTGGCGCAATGCTCCTTATTGTGCTCGCAACAACTTCCAATGTCTAACTAAAATTCGTTATGTCACCTGGTGAGGGGCCCCTTAAGGAAGCCCTAGCAGGAACAATCGCCCTTTCTCGTGATGTCCATCTTGCTCGCCATCGTTGAAAATTATTTTTCCCTAGACATACGTTGGTACTGTTTTTTCTTAAATATTTATAGCCTGGCAGGCGCTACTAAAGCATGTACTAATGACGGGCACGAAACAAAAAATAAACGTTATACTAGAAAGTCACGCACCTTCAATTAACCTAATTCTCACCCGTGTCTCTGATGACTTCATATGCAGCGTTCTTCACCATTAATTATTCCACATAACAAAGAGGCCTCCTAACGACGTTTAGCAGCGCTATCCTCAGCATGGAACAAAAGAAATGTCTGGTATGCTGACACATTAAAAATGTCGGTGCAGTGACTCGAGCACTTTAATTATTCGGTGTGTGCCAATGCGTCACGGATCTGCCTTTTCACTCTGTCGAAAGCATGAATCACAATTAGCCAAACAAACTAGAAAGAAAGACGTCGAACTTAGGCAAGGATTCAGGTTATAGTTGCACGCGTGGCCTGAATTCTTTAGACTAACGAGTGCAGCGAAGTTCGCTCGTGTGCATATTCACGGCAGCGCTAACGGTAGTGCATCCCTAAATTGTACTGCGAAGGCTGAATGTAATAGGCTCTCGCCGTTGAAACACTAATAGGCAGTTAATAATGCTCGCAGCATTTCATTTTCCTGCTCCGACGAAAATAGATAGCGAAATAATAGAGCCGCAATTCATTTTGGAATTTTGTGTCTTCGTTTACATAGGATATATTTCTTGGGAAGTTACGTGCAGTTATACGGCATGTCATATCACGCGCTGTCACCTTCAGTTATTCTAAAAAATGGAAATTTATTGAACTGAATCCACCAAGAGTACATTGTACCATGCATTGTGGACGCCATTGAACGATCAACGCGTGACTGTCCGCGCCGAAATTATGATCGTGCCATATGTCCATGGATGAACAGAAATATACTTGAGGTTTTGAAGCTGAAAGATTTTTACTACGACAAATGGCAAAATAACTGGAGCAATGAATACTACCATCAAAATTTTAAGTTTTACAGAAATAAGTCAGTAGCAATGATAAGAAAATCCAAGAAGTGCTACTATACCAACCTAGTGGAAAAAAAATGATGGTAACACGAAGAAGATATGGCACATTGTTAAAGACGTCACTGGCATGGGTAGCAAACGATGCATTATACCTGATAATGCAACTCGCGAAGTGGCCGACAACTTTAACGATTACTAATATTTAACGATGACCAATATTGGTCTCAGCCTTGCGAGGAAGTTCCCCGCTCATATGCAGAATTTGAATGCACCCTGTACTGTTACCAATAATTTCCATCTATGTGATGTGACTGAGCATGACATCCGACAAGTTATTAAGAAGTTACCAGGGAACAAGGCAGCTGGCCATGACGCCATATCATCAAGGATTTTAAAGGAGAATATTGATGTTTTGTGTGGTCCCTTATGCCATATAGTTAATCATGCATTTTCCTCTAAAACTTATCCTAATATACTTAAGACCGCCAAAGTAATACCAGTGTACCAATCTGGGGATCGAAATTTACCGGACATCTACAGACCAATATCTGTCCTGAGTAGTATTAACACTACGCTTGAAAAACTAATTTCGTCGCAATTAAGGCGCTTCCTGGGTGAACAGAATGTACTTTGTCCCCACAACACGGCTTTGTTGCTAACAGGTCCACTTCAACTGCTGTTTCGATGCTTACGCAATACATTAATTCCGCGATACATGAAAACAACATAGCAATAGCAGTATTTTTAGACATACGAAAGGTATTTGATGCTATTAGTCATTAAATTTTACTGGAAAAAATGCATTCCTATGGGAGAAAAGGTGACTCATTGATTTCTCTTCTAGTTATTTATCGGCACGCAAACAAAAGGTAGTCATTGGTGACATCAAGTCATCTTACGGTTATATTAAATGCGGGGTGCCACAGGGTTCAGTTTTGGGCCCTACATTGTTCTGTCTTTATACCAATGATGTCCCGCGATCCCTACAGAGGTCAAGGGCACTGATGTACGCGGACGACACTGTTTTAGTTTTCACAGGACACTCCTTAGCAGGTCTGCAAAATGACGCGATGACCGATTTATCGAACATTTCGGAATGGTTTGCCAGCAATCAGCTGACTGTTAACTGTACTAAAACAAAGTACATCGTGTTTCACTCTCGTAGGAAACATATTGACGCTGAATCTCTTAACCTAACAATAAACAACGCTCCTATTCAACAAGTTCCTTGTTTTCAATATTTAGGCGTCACTTTTGATGAGCACTTACACTGCCATGAGCGAGTAAAGAGTGTGTGCGCAAAGGTAGCCTATGGCTGCTGTTCGCTAATAAAAGCTCGCCAATATTTTCCACAAGCTATACTTCGCACACTCTACTTTTCATTGTGTCACTGTCACATAGGTGACTGTCTGGAATCGTGGGGTGTGACGTACAACAGTTATCTAAAAACTCTTGAACGACTTCAAAAGCGTACAGGGTCATTCCACGCCAAACGTCCCAGACATTGCGCTCCACTCTCCAATTGTATTGTAAAAATTGGGACGTTCATATCAGTGCACTATTTGCCCTCGGAAAGTATTTTTTGGAAAAAAAATTCTTGTCTGTTACAGTGATTTGAATTTTGCCGTAGTGGGGGAAACATAGGTTGCGAAAAAATACTCTAAAAATACAATACTTTACGGAACGCCTTAAATATCTGCGGTTTACTTGAAAAGGAACGGCACTATCTTATTATCATCCATTAACGACCACTACTTTGTCTCACGATGTGCTTTGTGGTGAAGCAATGCTGCAATTCTGCGCCCATTTTGATATTTTTTTTAAATTCTACGAATATTACAGACAAACAGGACTATATCACATGGCTGGATAGTTGGCAGTAAGCGTGTCAAAAAAGTATTGAAGTCGATGACCGAGTAGTTTCGAAGTGGAAGAGGCGCAAACATTGAACAATGTGTGAAATGCTCCACGTTCAGGCACATGTAGAGTGGTGATGCGGTCCAAGTAAAAATTCGCGCTTGGTCTCGTTGGGAAGAGAAAACAAAGGAGATTTGTTTGTGAAAGTTTCATCGGAGTGTTATTTGTTTTTGGCGAGAAACAAAAATTTATGTTGAGCGTTCGCGGCGTGCCTGGGCGCGGGCCCGTCAGTCCGCTTCACTGCGCTGCAACTGTTCCTTGGGGCAACGGAAGTATGCAGCGCCCACGCGGGTGGCACGATCGTGTGCTGCTGTGACTTTTCACGTTTCGACGCGCATTCTTCGGCTTTCCGCAGTGCCGCCGACGAAGCGTCAGGGAAAACGAGTGATGGTTCGTTTAAAATATATTTTTATATAATAAAAGTGGCTAACAGGCACCGGGAATACACTTATAATTCTTTTTTATGGTCAGCACGCTTGAACGTGACTCGCGCCATTCGTGCCTCGGAGCCGAATGGGGCTATGTATTCTTACGCTCGGATCTTCGGCAGAGGTGAACTTTGCTCCGGTGATCGCGTCGCCGAGCGAGCACGCGGCACTCGAAGGTTCGTCTTTCGGCCACATCCCTTGGCAGCGCGTGAGATAAACATTGCGAATGGTGAGTATACTGCTATCGTGTCATATTTTAGACGGAGAGCCTGTACAACGGAAACCGAAAGCGATAAATATACAAAAGGAGGAAGCCGCCTTTAAGGCGGCTTTAAGGAATTAAAAAAAATGAAGTGTATAAAGTGTATTCCCGGTGCCTTTAAGGTGGCTTCGTTCTTTTAAATGTCTGTCGCCTTCACTTAGTAATCGCAAGGTACTGAGATGAAAGCATCGCATGCAGCGTGGCAGAAAGTTGAGCTCTCAGCAAGGTTTGAGTCTACAATCTCCCTCAAAGGTACGCGCGCGTTTCACCTTTTCGTCCCATCATCACTGACCACTCTTAAAGCCGGGCTCACCACCTACTCAGCAACACAGGCATTTCAAGTGGCGAAGACCATACGTCGGCAACGGAAGTAAGAACTGCAACCTCCGCAGAGATCGAAAACACAACCCAAGCTCTGCGACTGTCGTACGTGTGCATGTAGTGACGTGGCAATAAAATCGTGCTCTGCTCCGACTACTAACCGGCAGCCTTTAGTGCCCTTCCGAAACATTCTGCCAGCCATATACACTGTTTGCAAGTTTTCAGCAACGGGAAAACTCACAGCAGCACACGATCGAGCCACCCGCGTGGGCGCTGCATACTTCCGTTGCCCCAAGGAACAGTGGCGTCGCAGTGAAGCGGACTTACAGGCCCGCGCCTAGGCACGCCGAGAACGCTCAACATAAATTTTTGTTTCTCGCGAAAAACAAAATACACTCCGATGAAACTTTCACAAATAAATTTCCTTTGTGTACTCTTCCCAACGAGACCAAGCGTGCATTTTTACATGGACTGCATCACCACTCTACATGTGCCCTGAACGTGGAGCATTTCACACATTTTTCAATGCTTGCGCCCCTCCACTTCGAAACTACTCGGTCGTCGACTTCAATACTTTTAGGGGCGAAGCTCCTTAAGGCGGCACCCGTTCGTCCCTCGTAGTCGTAGTCGTAGTAGTCGTAGTGCGTAACCAGTCTTACGCTTTGACCTCCAAGGTGGTGCGGGGGAGATTATTCCTGTGCGTTGTTGAACAATAAAAAAAGTTCGCAGCGTGCGCGTTAACTAAAAACCGAATTCTTCTGTCTCTCTTTCCCCATTAGCAGCCATTGGCATGTTCCAGTAGGAAACGTTAGTAGAAGTGTAAGTGTTATCTAAAAGCCGACTTCTTCTGTCCCTCTCATTCCCATTATCAGCCATTGTTTACCTCCAAGGTAGTGCCTGGTGAGATTTCCTCCTGTGCGTGATTAACAACAAAAATTTTGTGCAAAACGCCGTTGATTGATGAAATAAACCAACGAAAGACGCCAGATATTTTGTAAAAGCAAAACGAAAGAACGCCAGATGTTTCTAAAGCAAAACGAAAAGACGCCAACTGCTTAACGAAAGACGCCAGATGTTTTCTAAAGCAAGTTTTCTAAACAACGAAAATTCACAGCGTACATGTAAAATTAATGTGAGCTGCAAGTCGTCATAACTCATCGAACTTTAGTATAAACGCGCCCGATCTCACGTCGGTGATGATGCACTGGGCAGAATTCACGGAAGATTCACGGTTTACCGATGAACCTCCGCAGCTTCGCCCACTCATCATCATTCACTCCGTGGATATGCTGTGATTTTTTTGACACGGTTACTGCGAACTATCCAGCCATGTGATATAGTCCTATTTTGTCTGTAATATTCGTAGAATTTTTATAAAATAATCAAAATGGGCGCAGAATTGCAGCATTGCTTCACCACAAATCACATCGTTAGACAAAGTAGTGGTCGTCAATGGGGGATAATAAGATAGTGCCATTCCTTTTCAAGTAAACAGCAGATATTTAAGGCGTTCCGTAAAGTATTGTATTTTTAGAGTATTTTTTCGCAACCTATGTTTCACCCACTACGGCAAAATTCAAATCACTGTAACAGACAAGAAAAATTGTTTTCCAAAAATACTTTCCGAGGGCAAATAGTGCACTGACATGAATAATTTTTTACAATACAATTAGAGAGGGTCGAGCGCAATGTCTGGGACGTTTGGCGTGGAATGACCCTACACTGAAAATCATAAGCCATGGTGAATCAGTAGGTAATATTTTCCAATCACAACGCATTCTCTCGGTTCCGATGTTGCGCGACTATGAAATTGCCGTTTCAGTAAATAACATAATTAATAGAAATTCACCTTTGCCTGCTGATCTTTTTTCAATTCCCAAACGCAATACGCGACATGCTTCGAATGGTAATTTCAATCTTCCCAAATGTTTTAATGTTTACGGAGAAAGACTAATACAATTTAATGGAACAAAAATATGGAACACGGTCCCTTTAGAGATTAAAACGGCACGTAATTTCAGCATGGCATGTAAATCATTTTTTCTGTGGAGTCAAGACATGCAAGCATGAGTGTGTTTGATTCGATTTTCATCGTATTGTTTTTCAATAAGTGCCTATGTATAGCAAGCTAGTTGTAAGCTAATAAGTATGCATGCCTGCAGGAAAAAAATGTATTACTCTGTTGTCTGTATTTATATGATTGCTTTTGTTTGTTATTTCAAAGCTCACCTGTACATTTTTTTATGTTGCACATTGTATTGGACCGGCCACTAGCCACTTTAGGCTATCGGTCCATATAATCCCTGAAATTGCATATATCTATTCATGAAAATAAAGTTTCATTGATTGATTGGTTGATTGATTGATTGATTGATTGATTGATTGATTGATTGATTGATTGATTGATTGATTGATTGATTGATTTTCGAAATGTAACTAGCAAAGCCGGCCTCACATGGTGGCATCCCCGTAATTTTGATTGCACCAATAAAGGGATATATTTGAGTGCACCGAGACTTAACGAAACGGCAGAAATCTTGTTTGTAGGCAACAGTCGGTATGCGGCCTTGTAGCATATAGGGATAATAATGTTGCTTCATTTTTATGTATAGAAAAGTGGGAACATTTCTAATATTACTATAAGTTACACGTCCTTTGAATAACTTCTAAATTACTGGCGATTATCTCTGATATTGTACTGTTATACACGCATTTGTTTTCCGAATTTAACCTTTATTTCCTCGTAAAAATTTTGAAAATGCGCATGCCTTATAGCAGTTACCGTGCGTAGGGTGTAGGTGGCATGATATGAACATAAACAAAAAAAAACTTTGTTAGAAACGTCAATGAAACCGGCTTCAGAAGGAAGTCCACCTCCCCCGTCGCCCCTAGCCGTCGTCCTGATTCCCATGAGACAAGACAGCAGCAAATGCCTGACTGATGATGTCCTGCTGGACGTTAGGGTCTGCCAGGATTGTAGAGTGCGCGAGCTGTCGTACTGAGTCAGAGATGTCCACACCATGAGGAACAAATTTGCACTGTGATCTGAACACTAGGATGCCCATGCTGTAGAGTACGAGCCCTGTGGTTTGGAAAAACCCCACCTGTAATTTTCTCTACATAGCCTCCTCTTTCTTAGTGAGCATTCTGTCGGCCCCGGGTATATTTGCCGATTTAGTTTGTAGTGCGCTGTGATTTCTGGGTATGTGCGCATATCGCCTCTTATGTTTGTAATTTCTGTGAGTGGGCCGGTTCCGGAGGTGGACAGATACGTTGAACTTCGGGCGACCGAATGAGCGTCCTCATTCCCTGGCGAGCTGGTTACCAGACGAGCAGAGTCATCTCTCTGGGTCTTCTTATCCTGTTTGATACACGGACGGCAGTCTCCGCCACCCTTCGCCATTCGTAATTTCTCACAGCGTTTTTGGAGTCGCTGATGACCACCCTGACCCCCTTTTAACTGATAGCCAAGGCTATGGCCACTGCCTCAGCCTCTACCGTCTCGACGCCACTGAGTGTGCAGTACGCCGTCGAGGTTCCGTCTTCCCTAACGGTCACTGCCGTGTCTTCTGCTTTGCTCTAATATTCCGCAGCGTGTAATGTAGGACGTCCTGTCGACTAGAGTACGTGGCTTGGCCTCTCTCATAATGATATCATGGTTTTGGGACGTTAAACCTCAGATATTATTGTTATTATTAGTGTACCTGGCTCGCAATGCCTCTGCCCTGTCTTTACGTCTACGTTCGTGAAAAGCAGGGTTGGTGTTTATGGGTAGAGGAGGTATCGTTATATTGTCGCTAATCTGTCCCGGTATGTCTCTTGAATGCACTTGCTCATGCTTCGGCCGGTAACCCTATGTCTTCAAGATTGCTATCCCTGTATTATATCCGAGTAGCCTTTGATAACAGAATTCTTTCGTATCTAAGCAAATGTAACCGAATAAGATAATAAAGAAACATTATTAATTCTTGTATTACCTAATACGCCGATTCACCTGCATTACCTGCATGTGAATCGGCGTAATAGGTAACACAAGAAATAGTAATGTTTCTTTATTCTCTTATTCGGTTACGTTACAAAAAGGGCGGATGTGGTAATGGACTTGTTCGTGAGGGTGTGATCTATGCAGGAAGAAAATCGACTGCTTGGCCTGATGTGTAGCGTTAACAACTGTATGATGTCCTTGAATACACATGTTCATTCGCCGTCGAGTATACTTGTCTTGACAGCAAAATAACAAAATGTGCCAGACCTAATGCTAATAAATTCCATGGTATATCATGCATACTACAGGCCATCAGAAGAGCAAGTTATTCCAAGCCACTATTAGTGGTGGATTCATTTTGAAAGTGAAACACAAAATAAATTGTTAACGTAGTCAAGGTACACCTTGGATCCTCCATTTGCTCTGTCAGCGCATATAGTAGAAACAGAAATTCCTTGGACTGAAGTAACAATGACACTGATTTTCTGGTTATTCAGCACACTTGTTTATTCCCTTTGATATATATCCTTCTAGTACGTTCCAATATGCCAAAGAAAAAGGTGAGATTACCGATGCAATAATGCGTCGGCGTCTTCCTATATGCTGCAGATCTGAATGCTTCAGCTGGTACTGCCTGGAAGTAATTATCTTGAGTAGCTTTCTTAGTCGCCACCGTCTCTCATGTCAGTTCTTCTCATATCACCACGCAATGCATACCGCGACAGTCGCACATTATCGATAATGCCAGGAATAAGTTCGGCCCCGACATCTGGACACAAGGACACCCACGTGTATGCTTGTGTACATCAGCAGAGAAGGAGCTGCCTTTTTGTCCACAAAGGTAGGTGCCGTATACCTTTATTCTACCAATATGTGGCCTCTGAGCAGAAGCAGCAGGAAACCTATCGACGGATTCTTATGGAAAGGCTCCGTTTTTATAGATGTGAGTAGTCATCAGATGTTTCATCATGATGTACATGGATGTGTCAGATGCGGCCCAGTTAATCACTCCGTAATTAAGTTATCCATTCCAGGGCGTTCAGATGTACTAGTCAAAATTTCTGGGGAATCGATTGCAATGACTACACATTTAATTAACATAGTGGTTTCACAAGAAAGGTCATGTTGAATTCACCTTCATCCAATTTACGACCAATGCGGTCGATACGTCAAAACGCGCTTCTTCGTACTATTGTGTTTTGCTGTTAGAAAGACCATGACAACCTGACTGGTACAAGCGCCCTTGTGTAGTGTGTGTCCTTGTTTGTTTCGCGGCACGCTGTCTCGAGATACATAGTAACGTTGATCACAAGGCATCAAGAGAAGGCGCAGATCAAAATGCTTGAAGTGAAAAATTGAAGGATAAAAAAGTGTAGTTTTTATCTTGTCAGTTATTCTGGCCCCTTCGCGAAATATGGCAAAACTATAGTTAAGTCACATGGTACAAAGCGACAACACCATTTTTCATCCGAAGACCAGAAAAACTTCTGATCAACCGTGATCTTTGGTTTCTGCGAAATCTGTATTGGTTTCAATGATGTCTTTGGTATAATGATAGATGGGTGACTAATTTTTCTGCGCTTCATGACACCTAGTCCACGGGGTAAATTTGCGCAGGTCCCATTTGCCTAAATGAAGAATGCAAATCACTATTACAGATGAGACAAAAAAGCTGTTGTTAACCAAACGTTGTCACCATAAATAGACAGAGCACAAGATAGCGTACGTTACTAGGGCCGAGTATAGAAGAAAGCAGTGTAACATAAGCACCTCTGACATCAACGATACACACATTACCGTCTTATCCACGTAAGCGCTCTTAATGTTATGAAAGTACATGTCGTTTCTGAATGCATACACATCCAAGGCTTCTTTTTCAGTGCTGATGTTTCGAAGTACTTAAAGGACATGCGCCTACTTCTCACACTAATTGTTATATTTACACGAGTTCACGTTCAACAATCAGGGGTTTTAAAACAAATAAGCAATACCGGAATCAAATGAGGAGCCTAGTCGAACGGTCACTACACCTGTATAGGGCTTCACGGGGCAAAACTTAGCTCACAGGGTCCTAATGCACCTGCCTCAGTCAACTCAAAGGCAAAAGCCACCTTCTTTTTTTCGAAGTCAATGTGGAACCCTCCCGCCTCCCCTCCCCCCACCTGCGAAAGCTTTCTGCAACTAACGTGGTTTTGCAATGCCTCCAGGATCGTAGGCATTGAAGCGTGCTGCCCCTCACCTTGTTTGGCACTGCCTCCGGGATCAGCACAATTTTGACCAAGCAATGATGTCACGTGATGACTTCAGCATGCGATGTGACGCTATGTGAAGCCACAGTGATGTTCTGATGACGTCATCACATGAGGATGTTTTTTCTGCATCACTCGTGTTGACGCTGCCTACGCGGGTTGCCGGTTAATTTTCGCGTTTTATGAGGAATGTAGGCTTTCGCATTAATGATAAATTTACTGGGACCGCCCTGTATCGTTCTTCGCATATTCGGCCAAGCGGCGCGTAAACAATGTTTCACTCAGCTTGGAAATATTTAAAAGTTACCTGTTAGGTTATCGTGCACTCATTTGAATACCCCCTTCGCAATGTAAATTTCTGGTCACAGAGACATATGTTCAAATACAGATGACACAAGCCCAAGTCCTATTACTGAAATATTCCAGGGAAAAAGAGGCATTGGTTGGATAGAAAACAGCAACATATCTCTTAGGTTAAATACGCTAATAAGACAGCAGCTAGACTAGTTTTCGTTCAACGCATTGGTGCCATGGAAGACATGTCTACTTCTGGTAGTATCACCTGGTTTAAACACTCTCGAGTGGTCGGCCGACGAGTGACTGCGGCAGCGACGCTTGGTCGCACTTGCCCGCCAAGTTATCGCCATTGCCGCGCAAAGTGAATCGCCACACAAGTAAGCGGAGCAAGAATGCATTATTACTCAAGTCCTTAAGTGAATGGCCTTATGAAATCGCTCGCTTCAATTATAGTCGCGTAATGTGCCAAAGCGTAAAATTGGATAAGAAATCTATATATAAAGTGTTCTGTTTAATGCATGTTGATTTATAGAGTACCTATTGTCCACCTTAACAAGTAATTGAACTCAATGTACGCATACCTCTACAATACATACAAAGCCTGCGTGAACGGCTCTAATCGGAGCAGCTTTTCTTTCAATTTTTCTGTCTACATATCTCTCTCTCGCTCGCTGCCTCGTACGCTTTTAAACATCTATTCCTCACTTCGGTGTTTAATAAACCGCAATCTCTTAACTACTTACTACCCTTGCCGCTTCCATCGAGCGCGTCCTCTGCTACTGACCGTCTATTTATTATTCAAAACAACATACGCGTAGCTGTGGATCAGCTAAACGAAAAGTATTTCTACGCCAACTAGGTAGGTATCTTAACGACTGGACTGCGCATTACAGCTAGGAAAAGCAACAATAGCGCTGCTGCAATTTCCGAAAGATAACGGACGGACAGACCTTCGCTGACAGGGGTTGTGGAACCGTTGCAACGTCGGCGGCAGCGCAGCAGTTTATCTGTTTTTGTCCCAAATATTCGTTTTCCTCCGCACTTCCTTCATGCACGGTAACCAATCCAATTCAAACCACTCTGCTTTTGTTTTATACACTTCCTGTGTCTGCTGTCTGCTGCATGGAACGTTTCTATACGTGAAAAACTGAAACATCCGGAAGTAGATTCAGCACTTCAGCTCAATGATGCAGTAAGTTTTTGAGCCGATAGCAACAGAAGATACGCCGTACTGTGACGTATTGCTGCTTTTGCTTTGTTTTTTCCATCCTTCTGCTTCCACATCAACAGGCTTTTTGAACGCTTGGTTACAGAAAACTTCGATTAATCCTCCTGGGTCGTGACTAAAGTGGCACCTGTTTGCTGTTCAAACGACCTGGCTTTATTTTGTCTTTCTTGCCAACGCAATCAGCTAAAAGGGGCGACGGCTGTTATCTACGCTTTTCACAAGGATTGCTGCTTTATGTGTGAATGACCTCAGCCATCTGTCGGAAGTGGCAGAAACTAGGAACAAAAGACGATCTCTATCTCAGCTGTCCAACTCTCTCAATAAGTACCCTAGTTGTTGTGTAGGCCCGCCTTGACGATACACCCCTGTCGGAAATGTCAGTACTGAAATGCCGACCTGAACTGCCTTCGCAGCGGAATTCAGTCAAGGCCTTATTGAACTTTTTACGTGGCGGTGGCCTATTGGATAGGCTGTAGTATTCCCACGCTGCACATTTCTTTATTTTCTTTCCCCTTGCCCAGTGCCTGTAACTCTCTGCTTTTCTATCTATCTTTCTTTCTCTTTCCCCCTCCCCTTAGTGTAGGGTAGCGAACCAGAAGTTGTAATTCTGGTCGACCTCCCTGCATTTCTCTCGTTTTGTTATTCCTCTCTCTCTTTATTTACTTTGCGAACTTTTGTGTAGATTATCTTGGACCGTAAAAAGGACTTGAACTACTGTCGATTCAACATAGTTCAGAATTTATTTTTGCTTCGTCGTTTCATACTGTTGATAGAATTATTAACGCCTGTTAGACTTTTTTCTTATGCATGGTCATTTGTAAAATGTTGTGTTGGCAATTGTTGTGCGAAACACAGGTAAGTTCCTTATTTATTTTTTGCTTTTGTCGTAGTACAGAAATACATTTTCTTTGTCCTTCAAGTTGTTCTTTTTTTTGCTGACTAGGGCTTACTGGTCGACATATCGTTAAACGAGATCGGCAATAATACATATCGGCAAGATTTGGAGGCCAAAGTAAAGATGAAGCTGTGCCACCTAGTCCGATTTTCAACTCTCCTAGCTTTCCTTCTTGTTCGCCTGTGGCTCGAAGTGGTACTGTGTCAAATGCTTGTTGCGTTATCATTGCAAGGCTTAGGTCCTACCATGTGGATCTGTAGGTAAAGCAATACAATGGAGCCCCTTCTCTGCAAGTGTATTCGTTTTAATCAACAAAGAGCTATGCTCTCAGCCGCATTAGGCCAGCTGGACAAAGCGCGCACTCACAGAAAGGAAAACGTTTGCGCAGTGAGGTACACCACTTCTGAGAATTAAGCCATAAAGGCTTTAGTGTGTTGCGTTTTTAGGGACACTGCTTTGGGCTACACGTTGCCATTGTTCATTATATAATGTGTTTTTATGTGGTATTTATGCGTGACTCGGACATCAACATTTTCATAATGACATTGCGGCGTTTTCATATGCACTTCTTTTTCATTCTTCTACATTGATTAAACCAAACTCTACCTTTTTTTTAAGTACAGGGAAGCCAACTGAACATATCCAATGGCTAACCTCGCTCTGATTTCTTCGCCTTTCTCTTTGTCTCCCTCCCTGCTTTTCTCTGCCCCTGAACATTCACCGATTCTTAGAACACCTACTGATTTGCCGCATTCTGCTATGAAATCCATGCATGCTTGGCTTCCAGCATGTTCAGGCGGTTTTCTATTTTTGTACCGAACTATTCAGTTTTAAATCCTTCTGCGATACGCGAAACAGCTGCGATGTTCTTTAAACGCACACAAGAAAGTTAAACGGAACCTTAATTATTGGATGGGCCTGCATTACATGCTGCTTCTTTCCACTTCTTTTTCTGTGTGCATATTCATTTACAAAAAAATATATTTCCAACATCAGTGTTTGGTCAAGAACAAGCAGTGTTTTATGCTATTCGTATATTGGTTGCGTCAAGAGCAGCTGTGGTTCTCCAGCTTTTGTTCTCTAAAAGAAGTTTCTTTGGGGATAAAGAGAATAAATGCTGTTGGTTTCCGTGGTATTGAGCAGAAGTTCTGCTTGCAAAATGATAGCCAGCACATTAGCGTTCCGAGATCAAGATGCAGTAAAAGGAAAATAGGTTTGCATCAATTCGTGATCTTCGCTTCTTCGCATTGGTAGCTAACCATATTTTTCTCCGGGGCATTTTTCTTTCTTTTTTCAGCGAGCAGGTTTTCATGAATTCGTTGTAGCCTAAGAAAAGATCCATGTTCCCGGCTACTACGATGTAATATTAGTCCATATTGTAACTTCCATAAAAAGTGAGAATTTTTAGTCGAAAGGAAACTAAACCGAACAAAGCAAAACAGGGCAAGTATTTCTAAATCTGAAGATCGCTTTCAGCACCAATGTTACCATCATCATCATCATCATCATCATCATCATCATCAGCCTGTCTACGCCCACTGCAGGGCAAAGGCCTCCTCCATGTTCCGCCAATCAACCCGGTCCTGTGCTTTCTGCTGCCACGTTACACCTGCAAACTTCTTAATCTCATCTACCCACCTAATTTTTTGTCTCCCCCTCACGCGTTTGCCATCTCTTGGAATCCAGTCAGTTACCCTTAATGACCACCGGTTATTCTGCCGACGTGCTACGTGCCCGGCCCATATCCATTTCTTCTTCTTGATTTCAACTATGATGTCCCTAACCCCCGTTTGTTCCCTGACCCACTCTGCTCTCTTCCTGTCTCTTAAGGTACACCTATCATTTTCCTTTCCATCGCTCGCTGCGTCGTCCTCAATTTAAGTTGAACCCTCTTTGTAAGTCTCCAGGTTTCTGCTCCGTAGGTAAGTACCGGTAAGATGCAACTGTTATATACCTTCCTCTTGAGGGATAGTGGTAGATTACCATTCATGATTTGATAATGCTTGCCGAATGAGCCCCAACCATCCTTATTCTTCTAGTTATTTCACTCTCATGGTTCGGCTCCGCGGTTACTACCTGTCCTAAGTAGACGTACTCCTTTACAACTTCCAGTGTCTCGCCACCTATCGCAAAGCGCTGTTCTCTGCCAAGATTGTTCCACATTACTTTAGTTTTATGCATATTATTTTCAGACCTACTCTTCTACTTTCCCTATCCAGTTCAGTAATCATGAGCTGTAATTCGTCTCCCGCGTTACTCATCAATGCAATGTCATCAGCGAATCGTAGGTTACTGAGATACTCTCCATTAACTCTTATCCCTAACTCTTCCCAATCTAGGGCCCTGAAAACCTCCTGTAAACACGCGGTGAATAACATTGGAGAGATCGTGTCTCCCTGCCATACGCCCTTCTTTATTGAGATTCTGTCGCTTTCTTTATGGAGGACTATAGTGGCTGTGGATCCGCTGTAGATTTCTTCCATTATGTTTATATAGGCTTCGTCGATGCCTTGATTCCGCAGTGCCTGCATGACTGCTGATGTCTCCACCGAATCAAATGCCTTCTCGTAATCTATGAAGGCTATGTATAGGGGTTGGTTGTATTCCGCGCATTTCTCTATCACCTGATTGATAGTATGAATATGGTCTATTGTTGAGAATCCTGTGCGAAATCCTGCCTGATCCCTTGGTTGATTGAACTCTAATGTCGTATTAATTCTGTTAGCAATTACTTTTGTAAATAGCTTGTAGACAACGGACAGTAAGCTTATGGGCCTGTAATTTTTCAGGTCCTTGACGTCCCCTTTCTTATGGATCAAGATGATGTTGTCATTCTTCCAAGATTCTGGTATCCTCCCCGTCGAGAGGCACTTCGTATACAGGGTGGCCAGTTTCTCGAACATAATCTCTCCACCGTCTTTCAACAGGTCTGATGTTACCTGATCCTCACCAGCTGCTTTGCCTCTTTGCATTCCCTTTAGGGCTTTCTTTACTTCTCCTGTCAATACTGGTGGGATGTCAGATTCCTCTGCGCTGTTACTCCTTCTTACGTTATCATCCTGAATGCCTCGGCTGCTGTACAGCAGCCGAGGCATTCTGACAAGTACAAATCGTCAATTTAGCGGAGCAAGCAGCATGTGTGCCGAACTTATGTTGATGTACCCCCCCCCCCTCCTTTAGATAAGCAGTAATGCTTCGACAGGAGGCTGCAGTTAAAGACACCTCGCCTTTACTAATATCTTTCGAAATTCTGCTCGACAGGAAAAATATTTCGAACACGCATGGCGCGCAGAAGGTTAACACATAGAGGCAATCAAATAATTCGATTGTGCCTTCATGTATTGCTTTTTGTAATTAAACATTCTGTGAGCGATGAAATATCACAAGCTAACGAGCAATCTTCGTTTTATACTGAAGCTGTGTGTGATTAGACGAATAAAACCGCGAGCAGCAACTTTGCCAGCAGAAACCTCCTAGAAGGTACGTGCCACAGAAATTGGGCAAACCCTACTACTCACCACTGATCCCCTTAATAAAAGAAGAAAAATGTAGTTAACAAATACATTGCAAATAAATTAATAGCTCTGTAAAGAACACATGAATAAATAATTAACTAACTAAATAAATAATTAAAAAAGAAATAAACATATGAATAAGTAAACAAACAAACTTGCGCGTGCACTTCTGTCACACGCAAATCCAGGTTGAAGTGCCCGAAAGGAACATACGCTAAGTTATACAGAGACTTTACTTACCTTTCCTAAAAATTCTGTGCTACCTTTGTGCCATCTGCTACACATCTTCGCTTGTTGCCCACGTTCATAGCGTGGAGTGGCTCAATATGTTTTTTTTTTTATTATGCGAAACCACTTTCCGCAGTTGCCGATGATATGGCTCATGCACTAGCTCAGTTATTATTATATGAGAAGTTTATTGCCGACATTGAAACGCACCCCAATGTCAGTGAGGCGAAGCTGGCATGATAAACTGCCCACTTCAATAGCTCACATGAAGCCGACGATAGAATTGCGACTCTCTGCAGGCAATAAAGGGTAGAATTTGTTACAACGGCAGCAGGCACTATTGCATCGTATTAAACTGCGAACAGCTGGTTTTGACGCACACAACGCGAACGCAGTGTACGTTTTTTCACTGTCTTGGTAAGTTTTCAAGTTTTTGCCTACGTCGGCATTGCCGACTGTCCTGGCCATCGCGCCTGAACATGTAATTTAAATCAAACGTGTAAATTAAGAGCCGTTTGTGCCATACAGTGTGATGAACAGTCTGCTACTATGGGCCAGTTTGAACGCCAGTCCAGAAAAAGTAGGCATGCCGCCAGGCTATTTGTAATCCAAGCAGTTGTAAAGTTGTCCGAAGCGGCTTACAAGCGCTTCTTTCGTTGATGACACTGTGCAATCCAGCCGCCTGCACCAAGAAGTTCAGCCAACTAGGGTGGCCACATTCTGGTATATATTCAGTCATTCGCCGTTTTCGATATGGTAAATAAGAATGATCTCCTATACGTGCATAGTATTTCACTTGCGGAAGTCACCAAGCATGGCGGCGTCAATACGCCGCCACCACCAATGCCATAAATTTTGATGTCAGCGTGCCCCACTGTTGTATTGGTAACGACGTGTGCCCAATGGGCCCTTTAGAAATAGGATAATCAGGGCAGACGATTGACTGGTTCGGAGCCTGTTGCTCTGCGAGGTGTCAAGCAACAACCGGCTAATCGATGGGCAGTATTTTGCGACTCAAAGGCGGCTTTATAATGTCTTTCGTCGGCACTTCGTCTCGCATCGTACGAGCAACTTGTGTGAGAGATACGAGAAATTCTGCACTGCGCGATTGAAAAATGAGACAACGTTGTGTTTCAGTGGATACTAAGTCACTGCGGTATCTCAGACAACGACCTCGCCAGTGGTGCTGACAGAAAAGCACACATAAACACAAACCTGGATTCTATACCGTTATCCAGTATTGACGCCGATCGATACCTAAGTAAGCTGGCGCAGAACATGACACTGCAGAAGTGGCAGACATCACAGTTCACACATCACAGACTGTATTCTCTCGACCCATCTCTACGACTGTGGCTGCTACCTCGTCCTTCCCGGGAGTAAGATACAGTGTGCTGCCGTCTGCGTATGGGTGTAGCCTTCACCAAAGCCTACTCATTTAAGATCGAGATGACCGACAACGCCGAGTGCAACGACTGTGCCGTTGAGGAAACTACTGAGCACCTTCTGCGTTACTGCCCGACATACGCAACCGAGACGCTTCACCTCAGCACTGCACTAAATCAAATGGACGGAAGCGCTTTCACTGTCGCGAAAATATTAGGACCATGGGGCTGCCCATCACTGTTCCGAAAGGCAACGAAAGCGCTGTTACATTTCCTCAAAGATGCCGGACTAATTCGCCGTTTGTGATGGCAAACGCGGAACTGTTACGTCGGCTGAAAGATTGACTTTTCTCTCCTCCTCTCTAACTTTTCTTCCCCCTCTTCCTTCCCCAGTGCATCGTAGCCTATCGGGCTCAGCCCTGGTTCACCTCCATGCCTTTCTTCCTATGTTCTACAACGCATTTATTTATTCAATTTACATTTAAGTCATTAAGCTTTAGCGCTGAGCCGCCAAGAAGGCTCGTGTTTTTTTAAAACTACATTGCAAATGAAAAGGCGGCAAGTAAGACACATCTTCCCTTTTATTTTACGGGTCTATTTTTCCACCGATGAACACGCGCGGACACACGCGCGCACGCACGCACGCACGCGCGCACACACACACACGCACACACACACACACACACACACACACACACACACACACACACGCGCGCGCGCGCGCGCGCGCGCGCGCACACACACACAAAGCGAGATAAAGTGCAGCAATTTTAGAGGCACCGGCTCTTAATTCTTACAAAAACTAGTGCTTCACCATGAAGGCCCGACGTACGAGGAGGGGGTTTTCGCCGTCTAATTAGGGTGCCTCTCGCAATGGCGATCGACACAAAGGCGTTTCTTTTGGACTAAAATTTCTCCGCTAAGGCAGACAATTGG
>NC_051177.1:160881896-160943862 GCF_013339695.2 Rhipicephalus sanguineus | reverse complement strand
CAAGTAAGCCGTGTTGGCGCCGTCGTTCGTGGCATGCATGGGTTTATCGTGCATTGTAGGGCGCGTGAGGAGCAGCGCGTTCATGAAGAACGGCGACCAGAGTAGAGACGGGAGTGCGCCAATCAGCGACGCTGTTTATCCACCTGAAAGGGCTCCAACCTTTCTTTCATTTTCGCTGCAGTTGTGTCACCGTGTTATGTGGTAATAGGTAGGCGACTTTTGGAGATACCTCATTTGTCAGGCCTGTATCGCGATACGATACAAGATACTCAGGCTAGAAGTACTTGAGATACAGATACAAGATATCACAGCACTGATTGTATCCGATACGATACATTGCAGTTGCATGTTAAGATACTGCGATACATCCGTAAATTTGTTACTATATATCTATGTAATGTAACACTAAAGGAAAATGCAAAAAAAAAATGTTCGCTTGAAAATTTATTAACTGCGACCAGCGTTTGTTTCGTTTGAATGAAATGTATGTCAGTATCTCAAAAGTTTTATATTTCTTGCTCAAGGTATACTAGTGTCATGCCGCAACTTACTGGCGTTGCTTTAGCTGCTTAGCATGACATCTCTCTGTACATTTCGCTGATCCTTTCACAAGAACTTTCACAAGAGTTTCGGCACGATGGTGAAAATACCCTTGTGGAACTCTACAGTGGCCGTAAACGTATCAAGGTTTTCGCAGTACCGGATCACCAGACAGGTGTGCATCAGCAAGAACACTCGTAGCGGCATTCATTGCGACGCATCGTGTTTACGTAGAGGACATAAAACTGAAATGACATTTATATTCGCTCATCTGCTGGTGTAAAGCGTTCGTTACCGACGTACTCAGTAATGCACAATGGTTTAACAATTTTTATTCTACCAGAGAATATGTGCAGCACAGAAACGTCTTAGACAACTGTATAGTTGCACAAAGCGCCGCAGGACACCACCGCTAGAGTGTCACTTATATCTCCTTATACCTGGTGATCAGTAAGAGTAAGAAGCCTTTAGGGAAGCCTAAAAAAGTAAATGCAATACGCTTAAGTAAAATAGAAAAACGCAGGGAATAAGTACAGAGACACGGTGCAGGCGGTACCCCCAAGACCTAATAATAATTGCTGCGTTTTACGTTCCAAAAGCGCCATATGGTTATGAGAGACGCTGCAGTCGGGGCCCCGGATCTTTCGACCACATGGTGTTCCAAAACCTATGCACACGGGCCTCTAGCATTTTGTCTCCATGATCTATCTAAATGTGTCTTCCGTGACCTTCAGGTCAGCAGTCAAGCACCATAACCACTAGCCCACCGTCGCGGGTAACCCCCAATAGCTATAACAATTAACCATTTAAGTTAAGACCACCGAAAGTTCAGTGCCTATGGAAAAAAGCGTAAAACGGCTTTTTGGGATGCTCGTGAGAAAAACGGAGCATTTGGCATAACAATCCTTCCCGAATTCCTTTGGTAACATCTTTAAGATGGCTTCTAATAATTTACGCTATTGTAATGCAAACTCAATTTCGCTATTTTACTGAGCGGTAAGGAGAACTTTGTTGCTGTATACTCCAAGCACGAGCGGATTATTATATATTTGTTCCAAACATCGCCTTAACGTAACGTTAAACTCAATTGGAACAGAAGTATACAAACACCAGCAGAAACGACGCACACAGGTAAAAGTAAGCATAAATCAAAGAGCTTACCTTGGCAGCTCTTCAAAGACATATTGCTGTAAGAGGACCGAAAGAAAAAAAAACAATACAGAGACATAGGTAATGTATGGGATGGAAAAGACGGACAGCTGAGAAAAAACTTGTGGAACCAATAAAAATATGATTTTCAAAACCTATTGAATAAATCAGAAAAGACGTGCACCAAGATAGCTTCTGTTAGGTGAATGCTCGTTCTGTTCGATCCAGCATCGGTACCGGTGGCGCTACAGCAGTTAGAATCTCATTTGCATATCTCATTGCATGTAAGTGAAACTTCCATCCACGAGGTCCATCAAATCGTCGATGCGTGAAAGCCTCGAGACGCAAAGCAAACGCATTCTTGTATTCTTCAGACCTCGTGACAAAGCACAACGCAAGAGAAACTTCAATAACGACACTACAGCGTCATCGAAATTTGTGCCAAAGACGCCGCACGCATTGGAGCACGCGGCACAGGATAGTGGCTAAGAGCCAGTGTCGTCGCGATGACACAACCAAAAAAAAAAAGAGAACACAGAGAAAGCAAAAGGTCGGCTGGGCGTCTTTCGATACGATGCGAGCGCCACTACATGACTCTGCTCCATCAATACGGACGCTCAGAGCTCGCAGCCCTCGCTGGAAAACTCTGGCGGAAAGATAAAATAATGTCACTGACTTTAGTTTTATTGGCTTAGTGGCACCAGTATCAGGAGAAGCGGAGTTCACCAACGATTACTGTTTGGCACGGTGGTGTTGCAGTATCTTGTATCTTAAGATACACGACACATTCTTCAAACTATCGGAAATACAGATACTGATACACGTCTTGCGAGACGTATCGCGATACATATACAAGATACCCAAAGAGTATCTAAGATAGTATCTAAGATACATGTATCTTCGATACTGCCCGGCACTGTTATCTGTGTCTCCGTGCGTGTGGCGACACTCAAACAGGGCAGTTTATTGAATACCTGTAAGAAACAATGGTTTTTACAGCAAAGCTGTTTATGCGGACTCAGTGCCTCAGTTGACCCAGTGGCGTGGTCGAGCGAAAAAACGTTAATTAACCAGTGTGGAGAGGAGGGGGTCAGATGAGATGAGTAGAAGGATAGAGGTGACGTGATGAAGCTCACTTAGCAGCGTCTGAATGTGATCCTGATGGTAAGTATCCATAGGTAAAAGAGCGTAAGAAGAAAGTCGCACAACTAGTCAAAACAGTAGCGCTTATTGCCAACTGAATTATTGAATGTACTACAAAGGGTACATACAGGGGAGGGGAAAATTGCCAACACTTACAGCGCCGCACGCGTCAAGTAACAAAGCTTGTTTAGTCAAAAAAAAAGATTGGCTACAGGAATAGTTGCACTCCTTGTCAGTTACATTTATCGAAGATGTGTTCAAACGGCCTGCATATACATTGTATTGTGAACGCGTCGAAAACTTCGCGTGCAGTCTGAGAAATAATAAACCAAGGTAACTGGCAGCCAGCGTTAGTCTTGTGTACACCTGCTTCACCGACGGATGAAACTCACGCAAGGCGGCCGATTGAAAGAGTGGACCGAAAGGGGGGTGACGTGATGAAGCTTACGTAATGCGGGCGCTTCGAAGACTGGCACGAAAGGGATCACGTGATAAAGTTTACGTAAGGCGGACGATCAAAATGTGGATTGAGAAGGGGTCACGCGATGATGTCTATGCAAGGCGGGCAATTCAAGTAGTCGTCTGAAAGCGGGGTAACGTGATGAAGCTTACTAATGATGGGTGGCTCAAACAGTGAATTGAGAAGGAAGCTACTGTCCATGAAGTGGCAGAACGTAGGCTGGGAGTGATAGGAAAATACTTATAAAAAATTTATAAGAATCTAGGGTAACACACGCAGGCAAGAGCCGTCGACTTGAACTAAATACCTGGTCTAGTCTGATTAAGGACACGAAGAAAATCCAGGAAAATTCAGAAAATTCCCCAATTCGGGGAAATGGGAGCAAGCGAAGCTGGGCGTGGGCGTTCCTGACGCACTGCTTTTAATTCTTTCTTTCTTTCTTTCTTTCTTTCTTTCTTTCTTTCTTTCTTTCTTTCTTTCTTTCTTTCTTTCTTTCTTTCTTTCTTTCTGTATAGGCAGCACTGTCCCCAGAACGCCGTTTTCGGTCCGAATCGCCATGGCGTCTCATGTACTTCCCGGCATTCTTCAGCCCCTAGAACGCTCCAAGGTAAGGAGTAAGGACCATGCCGCGATCACGGAAACGCAGGATAAGAATTCCACTTCCTCGAAGTCGAATTTTTCCCGAAATGCACGATTCCTGATATCCACCTTACGCGCTGTCCAAAAGATCGCTTTCATCCGCCAACACGAAATATTTCAATGAACTGCCCATACAAGTGCACTCTTCGTAATTGTTTTTTGAATCGTGGGTAGAACGTACGCATTCGTATGCTTCTGTCTATTCAGCAATGTTTTAAACACTGCGATGAAGGCAGAACGAAAACCGCAGCACATGCTCACACACAAGCGCCGAACTTCCAACGGACTTTATTTACGGAAAGCAGGCGATTTACACTACCTGCACTAGAATGAGAAACTTGGGCTAGTTGGTGATTCAACATTGCGAAGGAAAACACAGCGCTACAAATCGACGACAGCGCCTGTGGAAAATGGAAAACAGCGCCTGTGTGGTGTTTTCTTCCTTTGTCCTCGTCCATTTGTTGAGCTGTTTTTTCCTTCACAATTATAGTACCTGATAGTCATGTATGTGCTCTTATAGGAACGTGTGCGCGCATGTGTCTCTTATTTTGTCCTGTCTTCTTCGCTCAGTCTAAAACATTGCTGAATCCATGAACCGAATAGCCCAACAACATGCCTTAGTTCAGGTCACATTGGGCAAGCATGGGCGCTTGGCCTAGTCTTCAACACACTCGCTATCGGACCTGGGCGACCCGGGTTAATACCGAAAGCCCAGAAAGAAAATATAGTTATTTTAACAAGAGTGCTTATGCCGGGTTCGACCAAGACTTCAGTTCCGTATTTCCGTCAGGAAAAGTACGCCGAAAATGTACACGTTCAGATGGCAATGGAAAAAAGTTCCTTGAACAGTTGTCGAACCCACGGCCTTTTGGTCCGCGGCAACAGATGCCGGGCATGCTAGCCACAGCAACGCGATCACACACACACTCGCGAACCTTTATAAACGTGCCTTTTATATCTCACTCTTTCTTCTCACAGTGCTTTTGTTCGGCGGTGCGGTGTCGCTATCTGGGAGCGGCAAAGTGAAGTAATGCATCATGACCATGGCCTCCGCGATTAGCTCCTGCAACAAGGTGTTGCTACGCGTCCGTTCCATTCGACGCGTTTCCAATAGGAGAAATGCGATTTCGTGAACGCCTTAACATACAGCCAAGTGGCGACTTTAGCCCAAACGTCGGTCTCGCTCATAGCATCCATCCACATCAAAAATATATCTGCGACGCGCGCCTGCCTGGCCTGGCTTCAACACCGCGTTCCCTGCTTACACTCGCCTCGAGAAAAAAATCACAGCATATCCACGGAGTGAATGATGATGAGTGGGCGAAGCTGCGGAGGTTCATCGGTAAACCGTGAATCTTCCGTGAATTCTGCCCAGTACATCATCACCGACGTGAGATCGGGCGCGTTTATACTAAAGGTTCGATTAGAGTTATGACGACTTGCAGCTCACTTTAATTTTACATGTACGCTGTGAATTTTCATTGTTTAGAAAACCATTGCTTTAGAAAACATCTGGCGTCTTTCGTTAAGCAGCTTGCGTCTTTTCGTTTTGCTTTAGAAACATCTGGCGTTCTTTCGTTTTGCGTTTAGAAAACATCTGGCGTCTTTCGTTGGTTTATTTCATCAATCAACGGCGTTTTGAACAAAATTTTTATTCTTTAATCACGCACAGGAGAAATCTCCCCAGGCACTACCTTGGAGGTCAACAATGGCTGCTATTGGGAATGAGAGACAGAAGAAGTCGGCTTTTAGCTAACACTTACACTTCTACTTCTACTAACGTTTCCTACTGGAACATGCCAATGGCTGCTAATGGGGAATGAGAGACAGAAGAATTCGGCATTTAGTTAACGCGCACGCTGCGAATTTTTTATTGTTCAACAACGCACAGGAGAAATCTCCCACCGGCACTACCTTGGAGGTCAAGATCTGGTACTAGCGTTAAGACTGGTTGCGCACTACGACGGGGACGAACGGGTGCCGATTTAAGGAGCTTCGCCCCTAAAATCGCGCCCGGGCTACAGGGGCGACATGACGCGCATTGCGTTTCCCTCTAGTCCACCAGTGTTATTATCTGGCTGTCACACCGCTTTTTCTGATTATGCTCTCACCGTCAACAACTACAGCTACCGCAAGGGTTTATTTATTCATTGGTCGCGCACGTTAGCCGTCGGGATAAAGATGTACCACCAAGCGTCAACGAGGTTGAATTCATGTTAAATGGTGCTATAGCTGCCACGCACAAACAGACCTTGCGCAAGCTCTCTTATATCAACGTAGAGTAAACAATGAACTACTTCTGTAAGCGCACGTTTTACTTTTGTATTATACAGATTTCTATGACGGAGGGATCAACCATCTTTTTTTATTTATGATTTTTATTTGTGATTTTATTTATGATTTTATTTATGACAGCGCCGACACTTAGTCAATATTTTGAGAGTGCAGCGACGTCAGCGTGATTGTCGCGCTATCTTTTTGCCAACTGATCATCGCGCCTCCCGCGGGCGTGTTCGTGGGCGTTTGTCCTCTTTCGGAAAATTATTTCATTACACCTGAATCATGGAAATTTCCACTCTCGAAGGAAACAAGGGCGCACACGTAGCACTCTTGTGCAGCTCATTTCGATTCTCTGGAATATTACAGATAAATAAATGGACAGGTTACTGCTATACTTACATTACACGTCTGAAGATTTTCTGTAGTAGTGAATCGGTAGAAACAATGTCTCCACAAACAAGTAAATAGTAACATTTCTCGCCGCAAATCCCACAAGGGGCGCTTGCTTCATAGCTGTGAGTGGCACGTCGTGAGAGCGGTGAAATTGAGTGCGGGACATCGTAGCCACGTGATGATATAACCTTTAGTTTTTCGTGCGTGTGTGCACAGTCTGTGCGATTAAGCTCATAGATGAATCGTGCCGCTCGCTGGCGTTGTGGCGCGAGCACTGCTCCTCGGCAAAAGAAAACGCGGTGGGCGGACCCTCTCTTCGCCGCGGGCGTCTGTCAACCAAATTGATTGACGCGCGAACTCGGGCACAAACTCATTGATTCTGAAAAAGCCCCAGTTCAACTCGGGACTGTCATAGTGCCAGTGTGCCTGTCATGTGTTTCATGTGGTGGACGCTACTCAGCAGCTTCTTTGCATAAAAATAATTTTGTCGGCTTGCACTACTTTTGCAAGGCTGGGGCCATCGGAGGAGGTCGTGATCACCTAGCTTCTTCCAGTTTTTTACGTGGCTCGTCTACTCAGTATGCTTGGTCTGCTTCGGAGTAATGACCGTGTCAGTTCGGTCTCAATATTGGTGCTATTGATTAGGAACGTCTAAACTAACATGATATTCAATAGCTCTTTCTTAATTGTTAATGTTTTAATTACCATGACAGTAATTACCCAGGTTTATTCGCAAGGTCCTGAATAGCACTGAGGTAATTAGCATATAACTAATTAGCACGATCCTAATTAACATGACCTCGGTGAGCAAGGCACTGATTATCTTGGTTTTAATTACACACTCCTAATTTGCGTCGTATTAATTAGCATTAAATGTTAATGTTTTAATTACCGCGCCAATAATTACTCAGGTTTAATTTGCAAGGTACTGAATTGTACAGAATAGTCCTAGTGAGCCCTAATGAACACGATCATAACTAGCACGCTCCTAATTAGCGTTAGTGCTAATTAACATTATTGATAATAATTTATTACCACGACAATAATTACGCAGGTTTGCAAGGTACTGATTAGTACATATGTATTTAGCATAATCCTAACTAGCACGATCCTAATTAACACGACCTCGGTGAGTAAGGGCTTGAGACGATGAAGAAGGGAACGACGAGTGCGCGCGCCGGCCGAGCACCGCGCTAGAATGTACAGGCCAGCCATGGTGATTATACACGTAGTGGTGCTTATGCACGTTGCCTCGGTGATTAGCTCTAGCTGCGGTGTTGTAAGGCGCTCGGTCGGAACTAATCTCAGAGGCCACGGTGCTGATTATTCTAAAGGACATAGGCGTGCGCAGGGTTCCCCATCAGGGAGGGGCAAAGATTCATCAACGCGCCCCCCCACCCTAATAAGTCAAAGTACGGGGCAGATTTCGCCCCCCCCCCTCTTAGGTGAATATAAGGGTCAATGTACGGGGCAGATTTTGCGCCCCCCCTCTTAGGTGATTGCCCCCCCTGTGCTCACGCCTATGCTAAAGGATACTTAGTGCAGACATTAAACGCTTGAAAATGAATTCAAACGGCCCGCGCACACATAAAAATATAGTTAGTAGAGCTTTCTGCCACTTTTCTTGCATAGGTGCACTTCTGCACTCAGTGGAACGACTAACAAATGAAAGAAGGTGCCTCTAGTTCGACGACACCACCCAACCTTCTCGACCACCCTTGACGTGACGCCGCGTTCCATCGTAACCAATGGAACGGAGCGCGCGCTGAGGGATGGATTTCACCTTCTCGTACTATTAGATCGTTCAAAAGGGGGTGTCGCCAGAGCTCGGAAAAATCCCGAGTTTCGCCAAACTCGGGCCATCCTGCATAGCACCCCAGTTTTCCATTTTATCATTTAACCAAACGACTACATGATAATATTACTTATGCGTGGAATGGTGCCATTCTTGTAACTGTTCCCGACGAAGCAAGGGGCAGGATCACACAAAAGACTACGGAGAGGTTTAGGGAGCAATTAACTGTATGGTACGGTAAACTTTATCGAGGTCCTGCAGAGCATGGCTCAACACGCAGCGGGCCGCCCCCACGTAGGAACATGAATGCCACGCCTCTCGCCGCATCACTGTCCGGCAATGAATTAATTAATGAAAGAAAATTACACCATTTGCCGCTAAAGGGGACCATGAGGTGATGCGAAACCGGAGCACTTGCACGATCGCGTTCCGTTGCCGTTCGTTGGGCATGCTACCGACCTCGCGTCGTGGAACGCGAAGAGGAACGCTACGCGCGTCATGTCTTCCCTCTAGCGTGGCCGTTATTTCTCAGAGGGCGAGCGGGTAGCGCGGTCGACAGGCGCGCGAGAGGGGGCGGCGTAGGAGAGGACAGAGAGGGGGAGGGGACGTGCATGCGCTGGCGCTCATCGCGGCGTTGCGCAGGAGAGAATTTCGGCATGTCTAGCCCGCGTTTCAGAGGAAGAGTGGAGAGGGTGAGTGGAGAAGGGGAAAGGGGAGAAGGGATGTGGAGAGGGGAAAGGGATGAGGGGATCTGTAGAATGGGAGTGGAGAGGATGTGTGTGGAGAGGGTATGCGCAAGCGCAGTGAGGGTGGTGACGCCGCACACCACCACCACCACAGGTTTGAACTCCGCTATAAGATGCTTCGCATCTAAAAACTGGCCGCCATCCCGCCCTGCGAACGTGAATGCCCAGCGAAGCTGTATTAACTAGCACACTTGCTTAAGGTGCGTGTGTGTGTGGGGGGGGGGCGCTTTGTTTTATTCTTACTTTAATGCAATGGTAGTGATAATCGCTTTGTGGTCGCTGTCGTAGGCCGTGCTTGGTTCCGCGCGACCATTTTCAGCCAGACAAATTTTTTCTTGTCGTTGAGCATTGTATTCCCGCTGTTCTTTTAGAGTCTTTAATTTCCGCGGTCTGCCCATGGCACTGTTGGAATGAAATGAATCAGTTGCTAGACGAGTCTGTTTTTGATACACAAAAGCGGTAAAGGCATGCGGCGAAAACAAAGGCCAGTTTCCCGTCATTCGAAGCCCTCGTATGAAGTGCCAAGCAGCTGCAACCTAATATTTACCGGGGACGAATGAGAGGGAGTTGCCATTGTTCACAGGCCCCTTATCATCCATCATGCGGTATTGATGTTTATTTTGTAGTCTGCTTTATTGAAACGAATACTGAGCTTTATGCTGCATGTCTGATTACAATGAAAGATATACCGTTTGCCTTGAATTGTTAAAGGACTCCTTTCCTAAACCACTCGGAGGTCGAAACTTAATTGTGGTTCTGCAGTTTTGACGAGTCTACAAGGAACGCTAGCAGAGTTACTTGCGTTTTCGCGCTCGCCCTTCAGCAAAGTTGCTGAAGAGCGAACGCATGATGGCAACAGCGATCGCGTGTTCAGTAGAGTTGCTGAACATGAGATCGCATGTTCAGCAACTTCGCCAATGCATCACGTTAGCGAGATGGTACCTAAGTTACTTATGTGTGGGGGCTTCCCTGGTTTGGAATTCGCACCACTTTGGCGGTGCGCCATTATGATGGGACCTGCGCTGAGCACTACACATCATTAATTTTGGCCGTGATGATCTAAATG
Source organism: Rhipicephalus sanguineus (assembly GCF_013339695.2). Taxonomy (NCBI): domain Eukaryota; kingdom Metazoa; phylum Arthropoda; class Arachnida; order Ixodida; family Ixodidae; genus Rhipicephalus; species Rhipicephalus sanguineus. The sequence continues at coordinate 160,933,651 of NC_051177.1, read as the reverse complement.
GGCTTGTTTTCCAGGTTCTGGAGGATTTTGTTAGTAACTCCGTCCAGGGCCTGACGGAGTTACTGCTGTTTAAGTTCAAAAGAACGTGTCGGATTTCTGACTTTGGGTATGGTTCATCTAGGTCAGGCCTATCTATCCCTGCATATCGTGGTTGCTGCTGCTCCCGGCTCACGCCATGCGACTCACTTTTCTTAATAGGGCTGACGCGCTGGAGTTTTGAGTACTGTGGCGGAGCCTGGTGGCGTGCGCCGAAGTTGCTTGGGTAGTCAAAAATGGACGCCGACCGGCGAGTTACGCAGTTCTCAGTTGCTTTGAGCGTTTTACTTAATTTTGCGCCTAGTTTTCAGGCTCAAAAAGTGCTTAAAACGTACGCAGGAACTTGTCCGCTATGCCTGCAGAGTCTGACATGTTTGACGAGTGATCCCTGCTTCAACAAACCGTGCCGAAAGCAGGTGGTCCGGGCGACGGCTCTGAGCAGCGCGCGGTCCCGAAGCGCGGTCGCCGCCGTTATTGTTGCGTGGTTAATTGCCTCGAAAGCGGGGGTAAGGATCCTAATGCGCGGTTTTAGTACGCGAGCAGAACGTGGTTTGCAACGCAACGTGCTGATTACTTTCCGTACGCGCGTGCACGCGTTGATATATGTATATATTCCCTGTGTGCAGTCCAGACGGCACGCCGTAGCTGCCGACGGCGATCACGAGGATATGCAGCCGGCATTTCGTGGGAAACGAGAAAAATGATGCCATGAATCACCCTGCGTATGTGCCTACGATTTTTCCGGCAGGTTACAGCCGGCTGCTTCCAGCGGCCGGCTGTAAACATTGCGCGCCGTCGCTTCTCGACCACCACCGCACGCTGACAGAATTTGACGAATTCCCTAGAAGCAAATGTTGAAAATTACGACCGTGCATGGGGAAAAAGTGTGTTTGCGACTGAATGCGGCAGAAAACGGCACACGGCGCGAATGCGCTCATTCGGGCCGCCGACGGCTAGCCTTCGTCACTGGACCTTTCTTGATTCCGTTTCCTCGTGTAATGCAAATCATTTCGGCTTTCTTAACAGCAATCTTTTCGTTTATGCACTGTCGTTAATCGCGCGAGCATGCCTCGTAAAACTTACCTCGAGTTCAACGTCGTATGAGATTCGCTGCACTTGCGAGTTGCAGCGCGCCGAAATGGTTCCTTCAATCTCCTGTACGTCGTAAACATACTTTACGTTGACGAGCTTCTTGCGTTTACGCAGATTGCTTGGCCTGAAGAACTCAGCCACGCCAGAAATTGGCCGAGATCCAAAGCGCAGCACAACCGACAGCGGCGGTTCCATTGCGCATCTGAGCTTAGTGCTGCATGCTGCCGCCAGTCTGACTACTCGAAACCAAAGAACTTATCGTAGGGGGCGCTTTTTAGCACCGTTTTCGCAGCGCCGCCTGGGCAGCCAGTCAGGCCTATGGGGACGTAGATGGAGTCCAGGTTGTTCGCGATTTCTTTCTCCGTGAGGTCAATGGTGGTCTGTTTTGTGATAAGCCTCTCTGTGGCTAGACTGAAAGTGCTCTTGGACTGTTTGTCGTTGAGAAGGCTTTTGAACAAGTTCTACTTGCTGCCTTTTCTCACGCGACCGTCTGTTTCGTCTCGTCCCATTACTGTAAGGCAAGCTCTCTAGAGTAAGACTCTATTTCTTGGTTAACTAATGTTAGCTTCACTCTAAGTCTGCGATTTATCTTCAGCGTCTTCCACCTATCGATGAGGGTTTGCTTCGCCTCCAGAAGGCGGCTAAGCTTGAGTCCATTTTAAGAACTTTGACCTGCCTAGTTATTTCCTTGGGTGCACTAATGACAGCTTCCTTTAGATTTTCAGTTAGATATGCATAAGATTCGTTTAGTGGGGCCGTTTCGCCTCAAATTTGTCTTAAAATATCCCAGTCAATGTATTCGTAATTGATTGGCGGCTTGGCTTTGACTTGCACCGTGATTTAGAGAATATAGTGGCCGTTACCTAAATCCACTTGGAGATTATTCTACGTGCCCACAGTACCGCGGAGAGGAACGTCACGTCAGGTGTGGTATCGTGACTGAGCTACCCCTTCTGGTGGGAAGTCTAAGATCTATGATTTGTGTGAGGTTAGATTCTGCTGCGCAGCAGGGTAATTCTGTGCCTTTCGTGCTCTTACAGCCATATCCATATTCTGTGTTCGGGGCGTTGATGTCCCCCGCGATCAGTAGGGCCATGCTTTTGGCTACTTTGACGGCGATGTTGAATGATGTGTTAAATTCCCTTCGCCTGTCTGCAGGAGCACTGTATACGTGAAGAATAAAGCCATTTGCATTACTCCTACTGGGTATGATCCCGATCAAATGGGCTTCGAGATCGACGTTCTATCTGGGGACAACATGCTCCATGAAGGAGGCGTTCTTCTGTATTACGGTAGCTATAGCTCTTCCCTTTTCGCGTTTGTATGCTATTGTGCGATACCCCGACAGAGATATCTTTCTCCCCGAGTGTTTCTTCTAGTAAAATAACGTGTTGCTTATCCGCCATCAATCTGGCGAGTTGACCTAACGGAGCCTTGCGCCTCTGGAAACTGGCGCAATTCCACTGCCAAATTTTGATGTTGCTGCTTTTTGCATTCACCATTTTGCTTACTGTAGATATTCTCTGAGCCCTTTGGTGCCACCGTCGGGGCTTAGATTCGCTAGCGACGGTTCTCTCCGTACAATTGATCTACTTTTACGCTGAGCCTTTGGTATTTCTAGTTGTGCAAGCCTCGTCTCTATTGCGGAGAACATTTCCATCATTTCCTCTTGCATCTTGCTCAGGGTCTTTTCTATGAATACTAATTTATCCTTACCTTTCTTTTTGGCGGGAGGAGCCAAGGCGGTGGATGGGGTCTCACTAGCCTCCATCATCACGCGGTCCTCCTTAGTGTCGCTTATCGGTTCTGAGTTGGGTGCCTTGTGTTAGAGAGAGAGAGAGAGAGAGAGAGAGATAATAAAACGAGAGAAAGGCAGGGAGGTTAACCAGAATTGTAGCATCCGGTTTGCTACCCTACACTAAGGGGAAAGGAAGATGGAAAGGACAGCGGAGAGAAGAGCAGGTGCGTGATAAAAAAAAGGCTTCTCATCTAACAAGCCAGGGATTTTGATGATAGCCTCACTACAGTTTGTGATCTGCCATCTAATGGTATTTAACGCTTCTTTAGGTTCTGCGAGCTGACGTCTTTAGGTTCTGCGAGCTGATGTCTGCAAGCTGACGCCTCTAGCGATTGAATTCGGGGGTCGACCGTATGCTCTGGCTGTACCTCAGCGATCGTTCTTATGATTGTTGAGTTTGTGGTTAAAAATAGCGCATCTTGCACTAAGTCGCCCAAAGCTGGCTCACAGCAGAGCTAGTGGGCACATTTCACTTTCTCTTGTTAACCATCTGTAGAGAATGCTTGGGAGTTCATTGAGCGCGTGCCGGTTCATGACGATAATAATTTTCTATCTACAGCACACGACAAACCTTGACCATAACAGCTATGCTGCAAAATTCTTATACCGCGTGAGCGTCACAGAAATTGGGCAAATCCCACTACGTTTCAGCCTATCTTGCTAACCACCTGTACGGAATCATTGAACGGTGATTGCGCGCGTACCGATTCATGATGACAATAGTAGCTACCAAACGTCAATAGACATTGTCCAAGCTCTCGTGTATTAGTATATGATGGACATTCAACTCCTTCTGCGTGGAAACGCTTCACTTCCGTATTATACCGATTCCTATGGCGGAGGGTGAACGGTAGATTTAAGTGAGGAGCACTTTAGGGGGCCGGGCTGTCGTAGGCTGTCATCTTTTGCTGTCGTCGTAGCTTAGCGTAAAGCAGGCAAAACCACATAAATCATAGCCATCTGTGCACGCTTTCGCGCCAAGGGGGTTTTCTTCCTCTTTTTTTCGAGCGCCTTGATGATGATATCAACTCCGGCAAAAACCACATATAGCGTGGCTAACTGTAGCATATTTAGCGCGCGCTCGCGCCAAATAGAAGTCTTCTTCCTCTTATTCTTCAATCTGATCAGAAGGTCTGTAGTATGCGAGGCCCTGCCATCAGACTGAACAGAGTTTTAGAATTGGGGACCAAGACGCTGGGCCCCCACGCTGCGTTGGGCAGCCTACGCTTGCGTTTGGATGATCAGCAGAGTTTCAAAATTTGGGCCAACGCAGGCTTCGCGTTGGGTCAAGCGGACGGAGAGCCACACGTGACAAAATTAAGATCATGCGAGACGCGGGCCATACTGCGTCGTGGCCCGCGATGCGGCTGTGTCATCTCGCTGGTGACCCAAGACACCTTGGGTACCCACGCTAGTTTTCATTTCTTTGCGCCTCGGGTCAACCGAGCGCCAGAGCCCAAGACTGGCGTGGGTTCTGCGCATGCGCCCTGGTGGCTCGCAAGATTTTTGGGTCCCCAAGCTCCTTGGGGCTCCAGTTCTCAAACTCTCTAATGTGGAGGCCTAAAATACGAAGTCCAGGCACCTGAGGGACCGGACAGCCATCAAGAAACAGTGACCAGCACGTTCTCTCTCCGTCATTTCAATCTTCTTCGTTCCCAGAAGAAGTGCGCCGATTTGTACCTGCACGCGCTCTCTTCGTCCTCTTATCCTTCGATGCCAGAACACGTGCGCCGATTTCTTCGGCGTTGGATGCAATAACTCTGATGGACGAGAAAACCAGTACAGAGAGAAAAAGAAATAAAAAGAGAGAAGTTCTTGGAGAAGTGGGATTCGATCCCACGTACCAACGATCCGAAGGTGGGCGTCGTAACCACTCGGCTATCCAGGCACGCTAGCAGTGCATAGCATAGTCTTGTCTAGTACAGTACCGCAAAGAGGGGCGCTTGTAAGTGAGGATTCCAGGATTATTTTATGCTGACGATATTGCCTTATTTGCTGACAGTCGAGAGGACATACAGCAGCTGGCGGATATATGCGGAAGGGAAAGGGAAGCTCTAGGACTAGGATTTAGTGTAACAAAATGTGGATTGACGGTATTAAATGATCCTTGTGATCAGGCGGTGTCAATACAGGGCCAAGAAATACCGAGGGTGAGCGAATACAAGCACCTCGTAGTATGGATAAATGAGGGTGACAGGTACATAGAGGTACAGGAAAAAGCCTCGGCAGCAAAAGGAAAGAGGAATGCTGCAATAATGAAGCACAGAGCACTGTGGGGATACAATAGGTACGAGGTGCTTCGAGGTCTGTGGAAAGGTGTAATGGTTCCGGGGCTTACTTTTAGGAACTCAGTGCTGTGCATGAGGGCAGAGGTGCAATCGGGAATGGATATAAATCAAAGGACTGTGGGACGCCTCGCGTTGGGTGCTCACGGGAAGACGACAAATGAGGCTGTAAAGGGCGATATGGGATGGGCAGGTTTTGAGGCGAGGGAGGCTCAGAGCAAAATGAGGTTCGAAGGAAGGCTAAGGACTATGAAGGAGAGTAGATGGGCAGATAAGGTGTTCCGTTACTTGTATAGGAAGAGCGTGGACACAGAGTGGAGAAAAAGAACTAGGAGGCTCACTAGTAAATGTATGGCTGGTAGTGTAAGCATTATGTCAACAAAGGGCGTTAAGCGAAAAGTCAGAGGAGGAGAGGATTTACTGTACGGCAGCTATGGAGAAAAAACCGGCTTTGAATAACTACCGAAAGGGCAAAAATGAAATAAGGAGGGATGCATTTTACGATAATTCAATGGGAAGCGCTTTACTGTTTGAAGCGAGATCCGGTTGCCTTAGAACGGGTAGTTATAAAGCGAGATTCAGCAAAGAAGGAGAACAATACACGTGCTTCAGGGAAGATAAGGAAACGGCGGAGCATATTCTGATTGAATGTGGAGACATCCACCCAGGTGTACGTTTGGGCACGAGCCTACATGACGCCTTGGGTTTTAGAGACAATGGAAAGCTGAACACACCCCCGCTTGAAATAAGTAAGATACGGTTAGAGTATTGGTGGCAGAAAACTAGAGAGAAAGGACAAAAAATAAATAATAAAAAAATAAGGGCATTCTGCCGTAAAGGGCAGAGAACGGAGCTGAAAACTTGTTTTTTTTTTTTCTGGAGTAAAATAGCTTTAATTGAAGTAAATACACTAGGCTAACGCTAAGAAAAAGAAGACTAAAGGGTTTTTTTTTTTGTCGAGCCTGGCGGCACACTTGTCACCGCCCCGTTATAAAGGGGACGCTCATAGCATCCATCCATCCATATGAGGAGGGAAAGTAGGAGCGAGTAAAGCATGGCGCAGAAAGAAAGAGAAGGAAAGAGGGAAAGAGAGAGAAAGATAAAGAAGAAAGATTGAAAGAGAAAGAAAGCGGAAGCGAGATATATAGAGAGAAAGAGCGAACAAGAGAAAGGATAGAGAGAGAGAAATAAAGAAACAGAAAAAGGCAGAGACGAAAAGCAGATAGGAAAAACAAAGAGAAAAAAAAGAAAGGAAGAGGAGAAGAAGAAGGAAAATAAAAATAAAGAGAAATAAAGAAGTCCGCCCAGCTCCGCACTTCCTTCAGGCTTGGCATCACTAGTGCAAGGATCGCTTAATCTTTTTTTTTGTTGAACCTGCCTCTTTCTTCGTGAAAAGTTCCTACCAGGCATTGCCACGGCGCCATGTCAGGCATTTTTGTTATTTTGTAATAGCTTGCTTAAAAGATAAAACGGAAACTAAATTGTATTTTGCAGTACTTATTATTGTGTAGGCTGCACGCAACATTATTCTGGCAGGCAGGCGAACTTTGCAAGATAACCAGAGAAAGGACGGATGCCTTTCAGGATCAGTTAAGCTAGGTGCTGCTAAGCATGCGGACGAGAGGGCAAGCGCTCGACCTTGAAAGCGGCATTACTACTTGGGACTCGAGAAAACAGCCGACACTATAGGCGGTTACAACCCAAGAATAAATGGAACCTCCGCCCGCGAAACCTCGGCGCCCTTGTCAATCATCCATGTGTGAGAGTCGTGCACTCTGGTTACCTTTCTAGCCTTAAATGCTTGTTCTGGGCTAATGTAAACGCACGCTTACCGAAAACTAACGGTCCATCGTTCTTACGTAAAACGTGACCATTGTCTAAGCAGTGATGTCACAATCTCTGATGAAATTAGCCAGGACGTTGAAGTCTTCGATTTAAAAAAATTGGCCGCGTATCTGCGTGCTTCGCTGCAAATGTCGTGTAAAGACGATAGAAGAGGCGCTGTGTGAGATATGGACGCCATCTGGCAATACGTCGGGAAACATGAGTGCTGTGTTGCGTGCTGCTAGTCCCGGCGCAGCAGCAGGCGAAGACCGGCGGTGACCAACGCGACCGGCGGGGACGCCAGCCAGCCCGAAAACGCGGTTTGGCGCGAAGCGCTGAAGAAGAGAAACGTCTGCACTCAACGAGTACTCTCCACACACTCTTTTATTTATACGTCGCCTGGGTAAAACAGGAACGCCAGAGCGGCGCCCACAACCGGCAGCCCGAAGGCCGCCCACAGCGCTGCTTTTTCATTTTTAAAATATTTTTTTTCACCTTCTTGGCCTTCTCAAACTAAAGTTTTTCAACACCAACCCATGGCATTCGTACAGTGCAATACAGAACCGAAACCGAAACACAACAATGAGCTCGTGCGAAGGGCGCGGAGGAAGGCAAATTTCAGCGCAGTCGCATTTTCAGCTTTGTTGAAACAGCGCTCACTAGACGACGACGAAGTAAAAGAAGGCACACGACAGGCAGCGCCTGTCCTGTGCCTTCTTTTACTTCGTCGTCGTCTAGTGAGCGCTGTTTCAACAAAGATGAACGCATACCAACTCGCTCAAGCTTCCATTCTTATGCATTTTCAGCGCAGCTTAAGAAACTAGGGTCCTTAAAATTACGTATCTATGCATTTTCTATTAAAGGAACACGCCACCTAATACTTACCTAGTGATGTTGCACCTCAGATATGCATGATATTTACTTTTTGATCGACAACGTTCACAAGTATGAACAGCCGTACCAGTTCAAGACGGCTGGCCCTTGGGCAAGTGGTTCAACTTTGGCCGAGTGGCTGAATCGAGGGACGTGCCGACAAACAGAAAGACAGACAGACAGAAAGACAGACCAAAATTTCTGCGTTTAAGTTCCCCAAGAAAGACTATCGTCTTTAAAACAGCGACACAAACATGTACATCTATTATACACCGACTATTCGAATGGCGTAAAGAGTGCGCACCGTCATGGAAATAGGCAAATATCATTGGATGGAACGTTGGATGGTGACGGATGGGGGTGGAGCTTGTATTTATTCTTAGGCTCTAACCAACTACGGAGTGTCGCTGTCACTACCTCACCATGCGCCCACCGCAGAATCACTGTCGTGGCTCTTCCTCAGCGTTGTAGTGCGATTTGGGCATATTCGCCCCGCTGCTGTCACTGTTAATCAATCAATCGGTTAACTTCATTTTCTTTTGAAGTGAGGAGTATGGCGCTAAAAGCTCGACCAGCTTGGCGAACTCCGGACGCTGTTACAAGTTGGCAAAACAGCAAGATGACGGTCAGTCAAGAACGATGAGAATAAAGAAATGGGCAAGTATAACGTAGCATCTTTTAACAAAAAAATATGTAATAAAGCGCCAGACAACATAGAATAACTGTCAGTAATCGATAATTCACTGTCTCTAAATTGAATAATTGAAAGTGTTAATCGAATAAGTCGATTAAACGAAAGGTGGACATCTATAACGATTAACTGTAAATTGGTATTACCATCTTCAGCTGACGGACATAGTTACGTGTACTAAAGCCGTCAAAAAGAAATAAATGAACGCGCCAGCAGCAGGCTGCTACCGTAAGCAGGAAATATGTTCATTTGTAAAGACGGCTATAATTTACCTAGGTCTATCACATTGTCGTGTCGCTGTCGTGATTACACACAATGTGCAAAAGGCACGGCCTGATACAGTGAAATTTCCCACATTTTATTACAAAGCATGGTTTTTCCTGAATAATTAGTCATACATGGTGCCAACCAGAAATCTCAGAATGAAATGACATGCCCACATAGCGTCTATTAGATTCTTGTTTCCTTTTATTTGTAGCAACAAACTGGTCCAAAATAGGTGGGATAATGAAAACAATATAAAATACACCTCACATATGCAGCCATTGTTTCACAAAAACACAAACATCAAAAAATCTTCATCGTTGAATGAAATGTAGATATTCCTTTAAGATGTAGGGCACCACTGTGTGATCAAGGCAATATATATTGTAAAAAAAGATTTCCGCAACTTTTTTTTCTGCTTCCGTTCATATGGGTCTACTGCTAGGACCCAAGCCTTCTTTAATATTTGCACGATCATCGCGATTTTGATTTTGCGGTTAAACAGCGACTTTTTAATTATTATTCTTGTATACACAGGGTACTGCGTTATTGCCATTTCGATATTATAAGCAGACAAACTATGTAACGGCCTCCCAATGTGGGCGGCCCGTACTCCGAAGGTGGATGTCTATTATACGATGTACAAATACGTTTCAGTCCAGAATAAATCATCGTTCGCAGACAACAGATCACGACGTGATATCAGGGAAGCACGACTGTAAAACGCCCCCACAGAACGCATAAAATACTTAATTCGATCCGTATTATTACTATATTCAAAAGGACACTCGACCACAGCAACATGCATTGCTTGTCGTTTGTCCAAGAAGGATCATGTGTTTTTAATCGTGAAGAAATGGAGCAAAACACAAGCTTTGGCTTTGATCGAACGTACACTTTCGGCAAGAAAATCTTCAAATCGGCATTCGAAACTCCAGCATTCCGAACATGCGAAACGCGCATGAAAACTGACGCACATTTGAAGATAATTCTGAAGTCTCGCAGTTCCGCATGCACCACTTAAATTATAATTTTAGGGAACTTCTTATACACTGTCCAGTTTCTATGCAAAGCTGAACGACAGGGCACAAGTAGAAATATCCACCTAGGCAGTTACTACGGTTGGTTAACCCGAGATGCTGCAGCGCTGGCCCCGTTCTTTATCACTCTGTTAATCCACTAGGTCCATTAAAGTCTTCTGAATTATCGGTTACGTTTGTCCAGAAATCTGAATTGGTATTCCCCACCCCTATGTTTCCTTCTGCATTTTTACGGAACCAGTCGTCACTAGCGGCTGTTGCGCGCTACAAGAGCGAGAGAATTTAAGGGACAACAGCGAGGTCGGCCCCGCTAGAAGTTCTTGCCTGCACAGAACGGATCACTATTGGTTTCGTCGAGGCATATGCATCTTCGGTGTAAGAGCGGCCAAGTATTTAAAGATGGCTCAATATTTTTGTGATTATTGTGCTGTCGCTTTAGCTTTCGAGCGTTCAAATCAAGATGCTTATCTCCCGTCTTTAACAGCGAAGCTGTTAGGCTTTTCATTATGGCGTGTGGAGACACCACAAAACTATCATCATCATGAACCCAGACGCGCTCTCTTTGTCCTTTTCTACTTCACTCCCAGAACACGTGCGCCGATTTTTCCGGCGTGGTATGCAATAATCCTGATGGGCGAGAGAATGAGCACAGGGAAAGAGGGAGAAAAAAAGGGAATAAAGAGGGAAAGAGATAGAAAGGGAGAGAAAAATGTAGGCAAAGAGAGATAGAACGAAACAGACACCAAAAGAAGAGAAAAAAGAGAGAGCAAGCTTAGCCATGTATACTGTAGCAAGGCGTAGAGGAGCAAAGTTAGGATGAGGAGGAGGCTGAGGAGGAGGGCAACGTCACGAGCTCCGCTACTTCCACAGTATTCGTCCCACTAGTGCGCAGCTGCAACATTTGTCTTCCCTTCTGAAACTGTAGGAAATGCAGCCATTATGGAAATAACAAGCGAAATAGTTTAAAGCGGGTACTTTCCGCGCACGTCACGCAGAAGCATCAAAAGATGTTCAGCTAGCAGCGCTATCACCGCGTCTGTGCCTCCGTTCCTGTCTTCCTTTATTTTAAGCACTCCACCTTTGATAAGTAAAGGAGAGCGATCAGGAGACTTTCGTTTTAAAAAGCCCATATGTGTGCGAAGCTCGACTTCCCTAACTTCAACTTGTATGCCGATCTGTAGTGTTTTTATTTTATTAACTTTTTTTAGCGAGTAGTTGGGGAAATTTGAACCAGATTCACAAAGAGTGTAGGAAAATCGCAATATTGAAAACTTGCGAGATAGGCTAAAAAAAGGCGTTATGACTACCACCATCAATGCTTGAACGCCTAGCCTACGCTGCGGCTCAACGAAGATTTGGAAGGTGAGTGGGAGAACAGGGAAAAAGTTAAACGTGCGTCACTTGCAAGCATGTCGATGGAAAACTCTCTGCGTCACTTCTAAGCTATCTTCTGCTATTCTCGAAAAATCGGCGTTGCAAGAAATAAAAAAAATGCGAAAATCTGTTAGGAACTTAGCAAATGAAAAAAGAAAAATAAATGTAGTTTAATGTTCGTTTGCATTGACAATCAGTCGTAGTTTGTTTACCATCTCTTAGAAGCGGTCGGAATACTTAGATAGAAGTGTCAGCTGGCAGCCATTTCCAATACATAAAAGGTGCCGACGTTTTGCGGGATCTCGTTTCCTCTGTTTCGTGTATTTCCTACTGGGGGTGAGTAGTTACGCAGTCCCCAACGCGCCTCGCTTTAGTGCTAAAGGTAGGATAACGCTCGCACACTTGTGATATATTTGGCTGTCGGCACTCTACGAAAACATCGCGCGAAAGCCCCCCTTGGACATTTCTGTGAATACTTTCGAAACGATCGCGGGAAGTTTTCGCAGTAAAAATCGCAATGTCGGGTAAAAAAAAAGTCACAGTTTCGCCGCAACGGCGAAGCAATGAATGCGATAGCAATAAATTGGATTGTAACGCGAAGAATGGAAAGCAGCTCAAAATTTCCAGCACGTCGATTGAGCCCAAAGGACGCACGGAAAGAACGCACACAAGAGGAGCGCGAACTAATTCGCCACAGCTCGACACTTGAAGCGCACTGCTCAAACATAAAGCAGGGCGCACGAAACGAACGAACAGGTACACACAAGACGAGCGCGAACTAATTGTCACAATTGTTACTTATTTCTGTTTGAACAGCGCGCTCCTTTCGCAAACGCGGCCGCTGCAGCGAGCGAAGCGAAGCACCCCACCGGCCGCCCCTTCTTTCCTCGAGATAAGCGCACGGAAGCGACCACGCCCTGTAGGACGAAGAGCAATGACAATCGCAGGAGCGGGGTGACGATCGTTAAAGCGCGCCACACGCGCGCACATCGCGCCATCTATGTGGCAACTAAGAAAGCATGCTGAAGTGCATGGTATATATAAATAGCTCGCCGTTAGCAGGCTGAAAGACGGTGCTGTCGTGTCCTAACGTCTAACGCGGCGGGCTGCAAAGCGAGAGGTCGTCCGTTCGATTCCGCGCGTCGGAAAGCGTTTCTGAATTATTTTTCTTTGTGGCTTTTATATATATATATATATATATATATATATATATATATATATATATATATATATATATATACTTATACGATGAATGACGGCGGCGGCGGCGACTGGGACGGACATTTTCTAGCCGAGACTGTCCATATAATTGCTATCGCAATAAAAGGGAGCACAGAATTGTTTACAGACGCTGCTTGCTTACGGAGTACGTACAGTGAGCGCCCATTGCGCGCAGTTGCCGCGATGTTGGGGACCCAGCGTATGAGGATTTACTTTGTACACAAGCAACCGTTCTGGCGTGTAAGTTATCAAAGCTTAACAAAAATAAGTTCTTAAAAATTAAAAAAAAATTCTCAACGTCTACGGCGACCTATGCGTGCGTGAGCAAGTTTCATTTTTCGCTATAGGTTCTTGGACGCATTCTTTCAATTTCAAGTGGCGTCAAGTTCAAATATGTGCTTATCGGTCCCCTCAGCGAGCAGTTTCCCCTACTTCGATTTTTTATAATCCTTGCATTCATCGCTTGGGGATGTGAGAAGCATGAGCATATCTCGTGCTTTTTTTTAACATGATTTATAGCACTCCCTGCTATTTCCGCTGAACTTCCCAGTATCTCTAGCATAATAGAATAATAACTGTCGTGTTTTACGTCCCAGAAGCATTATGTCATGATGAGGGGCGCTGTAGTGGAAGGCCCCCGAAATTTTGACCGCCTCGGGTTCTTTCACATGCACATAAATCTAAGTTCGCGGGCCTCTGGCATTTTCGCCTCAATCAGAAATGCGGCCACCGCCGCCGGGATTCGATCCCGCGACCTGCGGTTCAGCGGTGAAGCATCCTAACCACAAGACCACCGTGGCGGGTAGTATCTGTAGCGTCAAAACGTGCATAGTCCAAAGCTTAAAACCGTAGGCTTCGCGTCTGCTGTTAGAGGGATACGCAGCCTTACAAGGCGAAGCATGTGATTTCGTGATAACGCGCAGGCAAGCAAATATCAAATGCAACTTGTAATAACGTTTGCTAGACTATTTGTCCAGCAAACAATAACAATTCATTAACAAAACAAACATTAACAAACAAATCAATAACAAATCATTGTTATTACTTATACAATGATGAATAAAGTGTACGCAAGTTCTAACATAAAAAATATTGTTCTATAAAAGACCAGTTAAGACCAAATACAGTTGCTAAGAGATTGTATAAAGATGAGGCCACTCCACAAAGAGCTCGAAAGAAAAAAACATGCATATGTAGCGGATAACGTTAATCATGTAAGAAATGACTGTCTTTAGGTGACGCGAAACATTGGGCTTTTGAAGTTCAGCTACCATGACATCGGAAGTGCAATCATCTCTGCTTACATTCCGTAAGCAGGTGGCATGTTATGTGTGTGCCAAAATGGTTAGGTGAGGGGGACAAAAATCGGGCGGGGAGGGGGGAGGGGAGGAGGCGTTACACGCTAAGGAAAGCTCTCGCAAAAAAATACAAGTTAAAGATGCGCCCTGATACAGAGTACTGTGTGGCACCCTCCTTTATGTCACCACGCCAGTGATCTGACACAGGCCGTGAAGTCAGACACCCCGGAAACGTCTGCTGTGCCGTTTCGCAGTGTGTGCGCAATGAGTTCGCGATACCCTTTCTCCTACCGTTCACCGAGAGAGCGAAATGCCTGCGCCCTCGATGCAGTTGCTTCGGCGTGTGTGAGAAGGGCCGACATGGCCCGGACAATTTTACCGACCACTCAGGAATCGCCACGAGAGTGCGCTATACAGGGGGCTATGGCTGGTGGATGTCAGGCGCCATGAACGAAGGGCCTCAGTAGAATTCCTGTCGTTCCTCCTTCTGACTGAGCGCGTTTCACGCTCTATGGACAGCTGCTAGCCGATTTATCCTCCCGGCTTCTCCCTCCATACCCTTCGCTGTCCTTCTGCTTCCCTTTCTGTGCTGCAGATCGACGTTCGAATGTCCGCTATGGTCTAAGTTCTGCCGGAGTGGGTTTGGCGAAGAATTCACGGGTATTCTTGCGACCTTCCTTGAACTTTTATTAAAGATTCTTCCTGAAGATGCAGCGCTGTTTAAAGAATAATTTTGTGCTTATATTGCGCTAGTTGATCTAACATATAGCGTTTTACAACACACGTCGCAATACACGCCGCTTACTAAAATGCAAGTCACGAAGCATTACATTTTCCTTAGTCAACAAAGCCTTATTGTTTATTTCGGTTTATGTCCATGTGTACCTTCTACATAAAGCAATACGTTGCATAAGACGTAGTGACCCCAAGTTGCACGAACAATAAACATGATGTATACATAGTTTTGCGGTGCCTAAGTATTGTGTATGAACTGGCAGTCTATAATGACCTCGATTTTATTCTTAGTTGGCATAAGTATAAGAAGCATTTACTTGCGCCTTAAACTATTGCTCGTTCATTCGACACACCAGCCCAAACCCCACCATATTTGTTTGTTTAGAAAGTCACTTCTCTAGCTGTATCCTACACAGCAGTACAGTTCACATGGATTCAACAATCACGTATAGCATTTCTGAGCGTCTGACGGTCATACCACGTGACACGCGTGCATTCTACGCATGGCCCTTTATCTGCAACCATGCTGGCATTTATTGCCGGTGAGTGCCGCACAGTGCACGCTAGCAACAGTTTTACATTTCCCGTCTCTCTCAAGAACGGTAAGGCAACATATCCATGTCGATATACTTTCCATATCATTTAGTTGTGCAGAAATCTGTGCGCTGCTGGAAAGTAGTGTATGTGCATCCCTTGAATTCCAACAGCTCGAAATGGCTCGCATACACGTGAGTGAACGTATATAAAGTCCTTCAATTTTTTTTTTAAATATTACTACTTTCCCTGCTTGCTAAAGGAAGCGTATACAGATTCGTTACGTTTAATCAAGTACGAAAATATTCATAATTGGAAGCCTCCAAAGGTACTGTATTTTTTATCCTCATTTAACCGGCCGCTGCCTAAATATCGGATAATTCCTAATGCGAAGCTCCTTTACAGATTAAACCATTCCCAAAGAAAGATTTCACGCTTATCTCATGCAATACCCTATACTTTACGTGTTGTTGCTAAAAACGTTGCCAATAACGCTAACGCAGCATTGTAGATGTAAAATATCATCGCTTTCCCATTTATAAAGAAATTATTGTTATCACTTCTTTTTTACTCGTGAAACCATTTCATTTGGCGGAAATATGCATTTTTCTAATTTAATAAGTGTGATTAAAGCATAATAACATCGTAACTTTTTCTATAATTTTTTTCGCGATTAAGGTACAGAAAAACACCCCTCTTGAAGTGTTTCATTTGTCAACACTGCGTGAAATAGATATATGTCTACGCCCACCAATTTGTAGCTACTACTCGGTATGACAAAGCTTATTATATATAGGTTGCTTTTCTCTATGGACAGAGACAGGAGGCACAGTTGCTCCCATCCAAAAACACGTGACACGCTGTCTCGGCCAGCTTACTAGATCATCTATCTTGCTCTTTTGGTTGTCTACAAAGCGAAGCTTTTTGCCCTGTCTTCCACACTTCGGCGGTAATCGCTCACCTTGAAGTGCCTGCTACCTTGCGCCGGCTGCTTTTCGGAAGCCATCAAGGAGAATTATTGCGGTGAAAGAGTACCTCTTTAGAATACGTGCTCTTCAATGCAGAGCAGCAATAACATTTAAAACATAGACGCACATTGTTGTTTTTTATATATATGACAGCTTACTGCTTCCATTTGCGGTGCCCTTGATATACAGGGCGGCCAAGTGTCGCCGTTACAAGCACTCCACCTGGTTCCAGTACACACTAATGGCAGCAAACCAGCGGCAACCATATGTGTCGCGGCTTTTTAGCAGTTCCTTCCACGGCACTTTAGGCCACGTTCATTATCCGTATTCCACTGCTGAGATATGCGTTCGATAACCTGGCTGAAGTAGTTCAATACCACAGCCTGACTTCTCCAGTCGTTCAGGTGGAGATAGATGTCGCGATAATGAAGGATAATTATCTCAGCATTTTACAAACGATACAAGAACATCTGTCGAAGCTGGTAGGAGGAATTTCTTAGGCCGATGCTTGGCAGACAACACTTGAAAGATAAATACTTTTGTTTATTTGCGTGTTTTGTCTTTAATGATGACTGCCTCACAGTGAGACTAGCTCGAGGGCGCCGCTCACTGATGCATGTTTCATAGCAGTCCCGTTGCATTTGGTACATTGCCACCTTTCTCCTTCAGTCAGTGCATATATATATATATATATATATATATATATATATATATATATATATATATATATATATATATATATATAATATATATATACGTATGTATATGGCTGTGAAATAATCTATGACCTTCGCGCTGTTATAATATGAAGTACCTTAGCAAACAAACATTTTAAATGTTCATTTTCAGGTGGTTGCATTTCGATTAGAATACTATAGCATGAAAGCTTATTCACGGTTTTCAATTATCCTTCGTCGTTGCACAGCCTAGCAAAGAATATCGAAGACTGAATCATGGCCAGTTTTATAACTAAATGTGGCTTTATTCAAAAGTTACGAGCTTGCGCGAATTGAAAAATAGCTAAAAATAAAGTTTACAGATCAACAAGAATTATTTTCCAAGTGTGTCATTTCAGGTTTGACCCAAGTTAGGAAAACATCCATGCCTTGGTGAGGAAACGAATAGAGTCCTAATTTTTTTCTGCACAACAATTAAGAATGGTTACAATATTAAAATATCAAAAACGAAAGTTAACATTTTCTCAGGAAAAGAAACGTCAATTTAAAACCTTTCCTAAAGCCTTTCCCGTTAAAGACACGCTCTAAAACTGAACATTCCATCGGAACCACGGCCTCTGGTAGAGAAACTCATAACTATCTCTTTATTTATTTATTTATTTATTTATTTATTTATTTATTTATTTATTTATTATTTATCTATTTATTTATTTATTTATATATTAAATACCCACAGCACCTTCATATGCATTACAGGGCATAACCATTACCTTTATTATTTCTTATGTTCTTCTACAGGTCTTGAAACACAGTAGCAACTGCATACAAACACTGGTAGAGACATTGATAGGTCACTGTAGAAACGTACGCAATCATTAGAATTCGATCATGCACATAAGTGCCATAAGCTTTTCGGGCCACTGTGATACTGAGTCTCTTTACGTTCCGCTAATCAAGCCATTACGGCATAAACGCGATGACGTGTCTGTGAGTCTTATAGAACAACCTTACGAACCTAACCATGCTCAGGTGGGCGCGTTGAGATGGCTGACATGTTCTAATTCGTCTGGGACGTATTGACTCTACCAGCTCTACTCTGCGTCCGCACCACGTGATGGGACGACTCGCGCATTGCGTCGTGAGTTCATGGCACAATATCACAATTCATAATCATGCTAACGCGTAACAACACACTTTTCTAAAGAGCAGCCAAAATTTTTTCATCAAGTTTGGTTCCTGTTCCTCGACTGGTTTCTGCGTTTCATTCGTCATTAAAGCAGCGGCCAGGTTCACTCCACAGTAAGGGACACGGACAGTCAAGGACTAAGGGCTCTTTAAAAATAAAACGAATTCAAAAGGTTCTGTTAGCACTCCAGCCAATGCTTTTTTCACGAGGCTGATGTCTCTTCTCAATTACGTTCATTGTTTGGAAGGACTTCATTTTCTATGAGTATTCCTTAATAAACGATGTCGCCGGGAAAACATCGTTGCTTATAACTACGCGAATCTTCCTTTTATGCCCTTGGAACGTGACTCTGTTCACCGGATATCCTCGCACGTATACAGAAGTGTGAACGCTAGCCGTGGAGCGAAACAGAAAGGTTGCATCAAAGTAGATCAAAACACACTCGCCGGAAGGAGACGTGTGGAGTCGTATTGTGCCGTGGAAGAGTGTGTGTTCAGAGGTGAAGCCAACGCAAGGCACGTTCTTCCGTAATGTCGAGTGAATGGCGTACTACAACGCCGTACGCTGAAAGGAGGGTTTGTCGCGCAGTTTTTTTATGGTAAATGGTACAAGGTGGCCTTGCCGTAAAATAAAATTGAAGCGGAGAAACTACGAGTGCGATAGCTTCACACGAAGACTAATTAAGACAATAGCCCCTTTATTCTTCCATACCGAGCTGACACCTAAGCTAAACGTGACGTTGCAACAGCGCGAAACTCTCGCTATGAGAAAGAAAGCCAGATTCTTATGTGTAATGAATCACAAATTATTCAAAGAATAAACTAACTGATTACCGGCATCAAATCAGTGAACAAAATTTTCACTTATTTTGAAGTTTATCTTTATATGCCGGTATTAAGTGCACCGTTATTGCAAACAGGTTGTTATTCTGAAAACGAAGAGCCAAAAAAGTAATTGTGACAAGGTAGTTTTCCATGGTGTATCATTGGACAAATTTAAACGCAATTTTATAAGCTTAGGCAATGCTAAAATATAACAGTAAAACAAGTGACAGTTTCGCGGCAACGGCGCAGCAATGAATGCGATAGCAACACATCGAAATCTAACGCGAAGAACGGAAAGCAGCTCGAAATTACCAGCGCGTCGCTCGAGACCAATGGACGCACGAAAAGAACGCACAGGACGAGTGCGAACTATCATGCGTCACAGCTCGATACTGGAAGCGCACTGCTAAAACATAAAGCAGAACGCACGAAACGAACGTATAGGTACACACAGGACGAGCGCGAACTAAATGTCGCAGTTGTTAGTTATTTCTGTTTGAACAGCGCGCTCCTTTCGCAAACGCGGCCGCTGCAGCGAGCGACAGACCTTCGTTGCGCTCCTCGCGCCATCAAGAAACGCTTATAAGGGCCTGCCGTCTCTGAGTCCGGCCAGCGGTAAAGGGTGTGTATATAATGCCCGCCGTTAGCTCTCTAGAGGATCGGCGTTTCGTGGCGTACTGGCTAGCCTCACGGGCTGCGGAGCGAGAGGTCCCTGGTTCGATTTCGCGCTTCGGAAGCATTTTTCTAAATTATTTTTCTTTGGGACTTTCATATATATATATACATACTTATACATATACGGTGAATGACGGCGACGGGGACGGACAAAAACCAGCCGAGATTGTCCATATAATTGCTATCACAATAAAAATTTCAGGAGCCCTACCCTTTTTGAGAAAATGGAGGAAAGCGATGCTTGCCGTGCGCATGCCCGACGTACCACTTCCTTTCTTTCTTTCGTTTGTTTGTTTTATCTTTGTTCCAAATCTTTCCATCATTGTATCAAGTCGGCGCAGCGTGTGGTACAACCTTCGTTCAATTTGCATTCCCGCCGGAAGCGAAACGGCTCTGATTGGTTGCGGGCGTTGTGTAAGGGCGCGCCTGCGCAGTTGGCATCATGTCTAACGATTCACTTTCCGGCACCGGCGCAGGAACATGGGGGCATGCGTTATTATCCAGGCTACAATAAAATGTGGCATCATGAAACAAGTGACCTCGATGAAGTGCCATAATCAGTAAAGCTACACATATACATCTGAATCTGAAGAAACCCGATTTTACGAATTTGCCGAACTAAAGAGAAAATTTCCATTGCCCGGTAGTATCCATATGATTCGATGTTGTCATCAACTCGAATTAACGAAGCTTTCATGTCACTGAACTCGATTTAACGAAGTTTATCTGGAAATAAATAAGCGAAAATGCAGCACATTCTGCCAGATTTTTACACAGACAGCTTTTCTTCGGATGTGCGCTGTAATGCTCTCGCATTAAAACATCTAGCCACCCTAGCCTTGACGCTAGTTTTATTTTGACGAGGCTACACGCCGTGGTCGGTAGTGCTTTTAAAAATTGTATAATGGCGCTGGGCGGCATTGGTTTCTTGTGCCTGGAAATATTCCCACAGGAACAAGGTGGTTGCTTTCGTTATTTAATGCTTTATGCGACAGATGGCACTGATTGTCTCCTTGGAACTTTCTTTCTTTGCCAGCTCGGACGTTAACCGCATTCATTTTTATATGCGAAGTATCTTATGGCGGAGTTCAATCCGGTGGCGGTGGTGTGCGGCGTGACCACCCTTACTGCGCATGCGCACACCCTCTCCACTTCCCCATCTCCCCTCTCCACTTACCCTCTCCCCGCCCCCTCTCCACTTCCCGTTTCCACATCCCCTCCCCCTCTCCTATACCCCTCTCTCATTTCCCCTCCCCATTTCCACTTCCCCTCTCCCCACCCCTTTTCCTCATCCCCTCCCCTCTCCACTCTTCCTCTGAAACGCGGGCTAGACATGCCGAAATTCTCTCCTGCGCAACGCCGCGATGAGCACCAGTACATGCGCCTCCCCTCCCCCTCTCTCTCCTCTCCTACGCTGCCCCCCTCTCGCACGCCTGCCGACTGCGTTCCCCGCTCGACCTGTGAGAATTAACGGCCAGGCTAGAAGGAAGACAAAACGCGCGTAGCGTTCCTCCTCGCGTTCTATGACGCGAGGTCGGTAGCACGGCCAAAGAACGCCAACGGAACGCGATCGTGATCGTTCCGGCTTCGCATCGCCTCATGGACCCCTTTAGCGGGAAATGGTGTAATTTTTTTCCTGTTTTTTTTTTAATGTCGGTAGCTTCCCGTAACTCCACGTGACCGTCTTCCTCGCCTGCATCGCACGGACATGGGATACATTCTTGCTCAGGCTGCCCTCGCGTTCTTTTCACACGCGCAGGCATGCATTAGAGAAAAATAAAATGCCGCGGTAGCGTTCCGGCGTCGCTATACGTTTCCATTTTATATTTCGGAAGATCCGGAAAATCCCTTCCTCGATTTGTTGAACTTCCCGACCTAACAAAATATTCCGAGCGCCCCGATCACTTTGTTAAATCGAGTGTCAACTGTAGTGCCATATCAGAAACGGCGGCTCGCCGACGAGACACGACTTCATCGTGTCCTCTACCTCGCACAATTCATTCAGCGTTAACTTAAGTGGTATATATTCAGGTAATGATGTATCCATCCGAGAAATGCAAGAAACTTATTTTAAAATTTGCATGGAGCTCAGGTTGACAATTCATTCTACTTTTCTGTGCCGCCCAAAAAAAGTTATTTTTGCGTGAGTACCTGATCATAGCAATCAGTGGAATACGAAATCACTGGGTCAGTACAGTACCCATACCAATGTAGTGATATGCTACGGGATGATCGAAAGGAAAATTCTGGAGAAGTGACCGACTAGTACGTCACTTTTTTTTACCACATGCTCATGTGCTGTCGTATTTGTATGTCAATGCTGGTGGCTGTTTATGATTCCCATACTTGATACCTCGAATTCTTCGCCTAACCATTGCCTAACAGGTTTATCATTTTTATTGTCAAAGGTTTCCTTTCGTTGATGCTGTCATAAAAATGATTTCTTTGAAATGATGCTGCTATCGAAATGATCGAAATGCTGCTAAAGTCACGCTTTGTTCGAGCACACAGGAGAGACTCAACGTGGAGGTCATTATAGGAGGTATTTAGGAAGTGAAAGTGTACTGATATTACTTTTAGTCAGTCGATTACCTGAAATATTTTCGTGCATTCTTAGAAACCAGTAGAGCCATATATTTCTATATCAATTACGCGGCTAATGCAAGCGAAAATTTGCGATCGCAGTCGTAGTGAATGCTGTAGTCTCTACGAAGTTAAAGTAAGACACAATTTTATTGTGTCGCACCTCTAGCATGCTGTGTACTTTCGAGAAAGTGTGCGAGTGAGCGGATGAAGGGGAAAGGAGAGATTGGTAAGGCAACCTAGGAAGCAGAGGGGTGGGGGGATTAGCGGGCGTCTCTCCGCTAGTTAGCTTATCCTGAATATGCCAAAGTTGGAAAAGGCTGCGCACTCCGCGCTGCTGTAACGTCGTAAAAGGCAACCTGAGTACTGTGTAATCTGTGGCAGTTGTATAGGTTCAGAGAACCGAGGGACGGTCTCGGCCTGTATTCTTTGTTTATTGCTCGCCCAATGTTGCAGTTCGCGCTGTGTCAGAAGACATAACACATTGCGTTTGCTGCCATCTGCTCGGGCTGCTCGTTACGCCAGCCTTGTGAGATCCATTATTTGCTGGGTCATTCCATGCCAACTGCCCCAGTGTGGGCGCTCGACAAAAATCAGAAAAATCTCAAAAAATCTGAAAAAATTACACAGATATAGACATTAGTTCTACAGTATTCTCCCAAAATATTTTGAGCGGCAAAATTTTTTTCGAGCACGTGGGTGCCTTTTGAACTTTCCGATATGGTGGAAAACCAGGTACGAAAGAAAAATTCGCTATAAATGGACCGTTTCACGCATTCATTCAAAATATGCTTTTTTTGTGTTTTTAGAGCATCTCGCTTTCATTATAGGTCAGTTGCTTAGAGCAGCTTTATATTTTTCACTCCTTGGCGCGTAGGTAAAATTGAGTAAATTGCAGCCTTTTCGGGAATTTTTTGACAAAAGACGATTGTAGACCAAATACATCAATTACTTTTATAGAACTCTCCATAAAACTTCCTTTTTCCTAAAGTTTTTTTTTTTTGCCTGTGTACGACGCACAGGCTCCAAAATAAAATCCTGAACTTGGAATAAACGCTACATTGGCGTATGTTCAGACGTCTGTAGCACCCTAAGGTGGTCCAAGAAAAAATGAGCAAAAGAGCGCATACGATTGAGAATCATAACAATTTCGCCCACAGAAAATTTAATGGAAGTAGTTCTTGTTTTAGTCAACGAAAAATTCGTTGAAATCTAATCCCACCATTGCATTATTTTGCTATGGGGGCAGTAAAAACGGTCTGAATTTACTGCATAAAAAAGAGGCAGTGTATTCGTAGCACATGCTTTTCAATTCCTTTTGTTAGTACTTTATAAATGTATATTACATATGAAGGAGATGATAAACTGTGGTAAAATGATAACAATGTCATTGGCTTAGATGCCGAAATTCCCCAATAATGAATCGCGTTACTTATTGCATGGGGCTCTGAGAATCAGTTGGCATCTAAATAAGTTAAGTCTCAAAGTTCATGTAAACAGGAGAAAGGAGGCGTGAGCGTGGTCATTTACAGCAGATCCAAACGGAGTTCATCTAAGTATTCCGCAACGAATGGCACATGATGTGACAACGCGGTGCCTATTCACGCACCCGTCCGTCGTCCGCGACACTACGAACGGGATATGCCAAGCTATTTTTCACATCCTTATTTGGATGGTTGCAGGCAGCAGATTTTGGTTAAAGTAGAATTTGTCTGGTAACATGAATTACTTTACAGCCGTTATGAGATCCCTAACAGCCTATGTTTGTGCGTAGTTGTCCGGCGCCGCCGCCGCCGTCGCCTCCGGTGTGCGTAAACAATGCAAAAGTAACGCGATTCATTATTGGGAAATTTCGGCATCTAAGCCAATGGTAATATTATATTTTTACCTCTGTTTATCATCTCCTTGATATGTAATATACATTATAAAGTACTAACAAACGGAGCTGAAAACCATGTGCTACGAATACACTACCTCTTATTTTATGCAGTAAATTCAGTCCATTTGTACTGCATCCATAGTAAAATAATGCAATGGTTGGACTAAATTTCAAAAAATGTTTTCTTGACTAAAACAAGAACTACTTCCATTAAATTTTCTGTGGGCGAACTTGTTATGATTCTCAATCATATGCGCTCTTTTGCTCATTTTTTCTTGGACAATCTTAGGGTGCTCAGATGTCTCAACATACGCAATTGTAACGTTTTTTTGCGAGTTCAGAATTTCATTTTAGGGCCGGTGCGCCGCACACAGGCAAATGTAAAACTTTAGGAGATAGTACGTTTTATGGAGAGTTCTATAAAAGTAAATGATGTATTTGGTCTACAATCGTCTTTTGTAAAAAAAATCCCGAACACGCTGCAATTTACTCAATATTACTTACGGGCCAAGGAGTGAAAAATATAAAGGTACTCTAAGCAACTGTCTTATAATAAAAGCGCGATGCTCTACAAACACAAAAAAGCAAGTTTCGAATAAGTGCGTGAAACGGTCCATTTATAGCATATTTTTCTTTCGTACCGGGTTTTTCACCATATCGAGAAGTTCAAATGACGCTCACGTGCTCGAAAATTTTTTTGCCGCTCAAGATATTTTGGGAAAATACTGTAGAACTAATGTCTATATGTGCGTAATCTTCTCACATTTTTTTCAGAGAAATCGATTTTTGTCGAGCGCCCCGACTGCGAGAGATGGCGTGGAATGACCTGCTACTATAGACTGACCTGCATTCATCTTTGTGTTTGAGCGCAGACCTGCATAGTTAATTTGATTAGTACGCGAACGAGTACGGCAATACATAAGGTTGATAAATATATAACCCACTTTGTGGCTTCAAATTTCGTTGCTATTGTTATCAGTCGTTTTTCCAACCGCTTTTCTTTCTTTTCCAACCGTTTTTCCAGCCATTGTCCCTTTCGCGTTGTAATATTTCAACCTTGTAACGTAGGTGTGAATTCACAAAGCTCCTCGCACGTAAGTGTTATCTGCCATTGGCCGGCCGGCTTCTGTAATGATACGCCCAGCATCAGCACTGGCTGACACTGTCCATTACAAACATTTATGGCATGCGAAATTCTTGAGAATGAGGACCGCGCTTATCCTATTTTTTGTGTGCACCACTCTTATTTTATCTCTTGACATTTTCTCGACTAAAGGGATCTGCGCAACATACGATAAGTACATCAGTGCCTACATGTTCAAAGACAATATTTAACCAACCCAATTCAGCTATGCCTTCATGAAGGAATACCGGATATTTCAAAGAAACTACGTTACTAAAAACTAAACCCACGACCCGAAATTGGGAACACGGTAACATCGGAAAAAAAGTTGTACCGTATTTTCTTACGGTGTGCATTACATAAAAACTTAAAGCGATGCCAGAGCAATGGACGTAAGTGCAGGGCAGGTCGATGGGCATGCGAAGTAGTGTATGCAGTTATGGCGGTAGCATAGGGGCTGCCACGGAAAGACGCTGCCATCCATCATCTTGGAGCAAGAAGCCGCGGAACAGTGGATGGTGGCGACCTTGCCGGGCATTTTGGCCGCACTTGCCGCGCCAAAAGAAGGCGAGCGCATTTCACTTATGCAGTAGGAAGTGGGCTGTTCACTGGGCTGCCGTAACAGCTCGAGTGCGAGGGTTACTCGTAGCATCTTCGCTTACTGCTACGAAAGGCCACGCTCTGCTTACAAGTGTGAAAGGAAAATGTGCGCTATTACCTTCGTTCTTTTTTTTTTGCGCGTGTGCGCATTTTGTTCCGGAAGCTCTTGCACTTCATCTACTGGGAAAATGTCTGCGGAATAGTAAATGGGCCGCTTTTTCGCAAGAATCTCCTTTTTTCTGGTGCCAAGCAAACATGGTTAACAAAGTTGGTTGATGTTTGGGCTCTTTATGTTATGTGGATTTTTTCGCGGTTGAATGTGCGCGATATCAGAGGGGCTAACAACGTGCAATTCATTTCAAAGTAGTTCACAGACATCTCTGAAGTTATATAACAGACATAAGCTGGGATGCCATGGTAAGCTATTCTGCGTTCACCCTTCCGGGATATTTGTCCTATGGCGTATTTGGTTAAGAGCTACGAAACAGTTCGGCAATAAGCAAACGAACTTTTCAGAGACTCCGAGGAAGCTACATTAATAAATCACGAGTCGGCGCAAGCGATTGAGAGCAAGCCATAAAGTTGGGCGAACAAAACACATTCCGCGCCCAATCGTGTACGAAATGTGGATCGCGTGCCTTCGTTGCGTGCGCCTATACTCAGTGCAACCTCAGGAATCGCAGGAGGCTTGCATTTGGACCACTCCCGATGTGAACTATTCTTTAGGTATTGTCTTCATTGCGGTGATCAGACCGATGTCTTTACTTGGATAGCAATCTCGGGCAGCAATTTCTCCATGCGAACACGTATGCTTCCAAGAGATGAGAAGCCATTATGCGTTGCCCACCACCGCTTTTCGATTGCCAGGAGTGGCTTGAATACCGATGCACGCCATTGTTATTCTCCAACGCACATACTAGTAAAGTAAAATATGCATTTGGTGCGGCCGGTAGTGATAAGGTATTCTCCATGCATAAAGTATTCATTGAAAGCATCATGAAAGCAGGGCAATTGGATAACTCTTTTCTCCAGGAAGGGGTGGGCATCGCCTCCATGCGTGCTCGCCTAGAAACCTCGCGTTTTTCTTGGGGACTCGACGTCTGCCTCCGAAAATGTTTTGGAGCACTGACGTCATAGAGAGCGCAGGAAGAAATAATAACAAGCCTGGTAAAAAGAAACATTCACTTCACTTCTACCATGATCAGTAAAAATGAGGTACTCTAAGAAAAAAAGACAAAGCGAAATATTTCGCGGCTTGACTCAGACGCGCACAATCACTAAACGCGCATCCAACTTTCCTCTTTATTATTAGATATGGATTCAGATCGCAAATTGAGATGGTTCCACTGATGGATGGCTTCAGAACGGCGCAACAAGGAAGACGAAAATGCATCTGTACCAACTCGCCCAATTGTCAGTGCTACTCCACTGATGGAAATGTCGTGTCACGTATTGATCCAAGACAAGTTCTGGCGTCATTGTGCGTCGATTAAAATATTTCTTTTTCTTTTCCTGTTTTGTTTTTTTGTCAGACGCAGTCGCAGAAAATATAGCTTAGCTCTCCAAGCGGGAAAACAGGACCGCAACTTGGAATACATTGTGAAGGCACTTTCGATTAGTGTACTCTGCTCCTGTGCTTTCTTCTTTTGTTTTGTGACGCACTTCGGTGTGTTTTTATTATATTTTTGAAACCTACAATGAACAACTAAATCTTAGATTGTTTCGACGTTTCACGTGACGTAATTAAACTATTCCGCGTGAGTGGTCCTCGAAGTTTTCATTGCAGTGACGACGAGCGCAAATCTCAAGTGCAAGCTAGAATGAAAAATTAGAACTCGCGGAAGCTATCGTGTGAATATATGCTTTCAAGTGTACCAGGCAGAAGCGGCACAGTATGTTAATATATCATCATGTGAAACAGCATGGCTATGTTTTGGGCAAGCATGTTTGGAATGCGTATATTGACAGAATGATGACACTGAAGGAAACTCATGACGCAACTGCGCGCATACGAAAAAAAAAAAAACGCGATTGGACATCGACAGCGAAACGTTACACTAAAGCAGCAACCCTGAGATTGAAAAGTCGCGGAGAAGGTGAAAATGCGCATAACAATGTTGCACTGATTCCGAAAAAAAAAATCTCTTTTCCCAGGTTACACTCATGATGCTTATCGAAATTGGGCTATTCAGTGCTTCTAGCAATTTGTATTTTCTTCTTTTCTTACCTTCCTAAATAAAAAAAACTTGCCGCGTATCTGCGTGCTTCGCTGCAAATGTCGTCTAAAGACGATAGAAGAGGCGCTGCGTGAGATATGAACGCCATCTGGCAATACGTCGGGAAACGTGAATGCTGTGTTGCGGGCTCGTAGTCCCGGCGCAGCAGCAGGCGAAGACCAGCGGTGACCAACGCGACCGGCAGGGACGCCAGCCAGCCCGAACACGCGGTTTGGCGCGAAGCGCCGAAGCAGAAGAAGCGTCCGCACTCAACGAGTACTCTCCACACACTCTTTTATATTCACGTCGCCTGGGTAAAGCAGGAATGCCAGAGAGGCGCCCCATGGCATTCGTACAGTGCAATACTGAACCAAAACCGAAACACAACAATGAGCTCGTGCAGAGGGCACGGAGGAAGCCAAGTTTCAGTCGCGTTTTCAGCGCAGCTTAAGAAACTAGGGTCTCTAGAATTACGTATCTATGTATTTTCTATTAAAGGAACACACCACCTAATACTTACCTAGTGATGTTGCGCCTCAGACATACGTAATGTTTGCTTTTTGATCAACAATGTACACAAGTATGAACCTAGTCAACCGTTCACGATGGCTGGCCCTTGGGCAAGTGGTTCAACTTTGGCCGAGTGGCTGAATCGAGGGACGTACCGACAAACAGAAAGACAGACCAAAATTTCTGCGTTAAGTTCCCCAAGAAAGATTATCGCCTTTAAAAACGCACACGGTTCGTTATGCATTCACCTAAGAGAAGTCGAAGGCGAAAGCCATCTTCTTGTTCTGAGCCGATGTACTGATACTCCCCCGCCCACCTCGGAAAGCCTTCTGCACCTTACGTGGCTTTGCACTGCCTCTTGGATCGGAAGCATCGCAAGCTTTCCGCACGTCGCCTGGTTTCGCAATGCCTGCGTGATCATCCCACATTTTACCTAGCGACCAAGTCATGTGATGACGTCATCATGCTGCCAGCGATGACTAAATGAAGCAGGCAGGGGTTACAATTTCAAAAGATGAACAACAGTATTACAACCGAATTTACAAGATCAATGAATTACATCGAAAAATGACGAACAGTTCGTGTTCCACGGAGCTCGTTGTCGCGTGCCTCCTCAGGAGCGTCGTCCGTAGCTCTGGGCTCTGCTGTCGGTTCTCGTTCCACCAATCGGCCCTCCGCGGTGATCTTCGTCCCCGAGGGTGCTTTCTGCGCCTGTTAGGATCCCAAGGAATAATCGTGAAGTAGCGGGTGGCGATGGAAGGCTCCGTTATGCAACTAGGAACGCCAACGGCTAGTGTATACGCTGCTGACAATGCGACGTCAGATTATGTGGCGTCATGGTGGCGACACAAGTTTTTGCCATTTGTGACGTCATGATAACGTCATCACGCGATGATGATTTTTTTTTGCATCACTCTTGTTCACACCGACTGCCACCGAACGGTAATGATCAATTTTCGTGTTTGATGATGCACCTAAGGCTTTAGCCTCAAATTCCTTTAGCCTCTGCCATTCCGCTTTTGTTTAAAAGGACGTACGTTCTGAAGGAAATTTCAACAGCCGCGAATAAACACGAACGCACTAAAAGAGAGCTCACACAGACAAGCGCTGTCTTTGAACTGATTTTTATTCAGAAAAGACACATATCTGTAGTGAAAAATTGCGCAGCGCAACACATCGTGTGACTATTACCGCGCATGATCGCTCAGAAGTGAAGACAAATAAAGATCAAATCCAGACAACTTTATCTTACGGTGAGGAAATAAATAAATATAAAGTCCAGACAACTTCATCTTGCGAGAGCATGCCACGCGAAAGATAATCCACTTCTTTTCTTGTGCAAGTCAATGGAAGGCACCTAATGCATGCCTCCTATTGACTTGGGTATGCGCATGCTCTCGCAAGGAAATGTTGTCTGGACTTTATTTTTTATTTATGTCTTAACTTGTTAGCGATCATGCGCGCTAATAATCACATGATGTTTTGCGCTGCGCAATTTTTCACTACAGATATATGTCTTTTCTGCATAAAAAAACTAGTTGAAAGACAGCGCTTGTCCGTTTCAGCTCTCTTTTCCGTGCGTTTGTGTTTATTCCAGCGCTGTTGAAATTTTCTTCAAGATGGACTAAACACTCACGTTAATCAACGTACGTTTGTCAGACCGGCAGATGTATCAACCGGAGACTAAATGAGCATCACTGCAGAGTTTGAGAGCCGGGGACCCAAGGAGCTTGAGAACCCAAGATGTTTGCGAGCTGCCAGGACGCATGCGCAGAGCCTAAGCCACTCTTGGGCTCTTGCGCTCGCGTTGACGCAAGACCCAATAATCGAAAACTTGTCGTGGGTCCCCAAGCCGTCTTTGATCGCCAGCGAGACTGCGCAGACGCAGCGCGGGCCACGACGCAGTAAGGCTCGCGTCTCGCATAATTTTCATTTCGCCACGTGTGGCGCCTTGTGCGTTTGACCCAACGCAGCCTGCGTTTGACCATATTCTCAAATTCTGCCGATATTCGGAACGCAAGAGCAGCCTACCCAACGCAGCTTGGGGACCGAGTGTCTTGGGTCCCCGATTCTCAAACTCTCTATTAGAACGTCGCAAAAACAATCTAAGGTCATTTGGGCGTTCACTGCCTGATTGAATATATATGAATACTCACAACAGTGGCCATCGCTTCTCTGGCGGGTCACGAGATCTGTTTTCAATGGCTACCAAGTCACGTAGGACTGTTAGGAAACGAGATTGCTGACAAATTAGACACTGCAGCGCACAAACAAAGTCCACTTGACACCAGTGACCGTTCCCTACTCAGACGACCACTTACAATCAGCAAAGTGCTTGGACCGTAGCCACATCCTGATAATCAAAGATGCGCAGTAAGCCCTCTTCCTGATTTTTTCATGGACACAAATTTAATGAACTGTTATAGTCGCTATTATTGCTCCCTTTAATAATGTTGAATTATTACTGAACATATCTCATAGTCATAGGCATATTTTTAAACTCTGGGTAGAGATAGCTGGGGAACCCTGAATAAGCCGACGACTATCACATACGATCAGATCACCGACCACCGACGATTGCGCTTGACGCTATCGTTGCATTGAGGGTTTAACTTATTTTTCTGGGCACAAGTTCGCCGAGAAAAAAGATACTAAAGGCCTATATTTTCACCCTAAACTTAATAACATATAATGGTGGAGATCTTGCTCGTAGCGTTTTTTGTTTCCTCATCTCTTTGTCGCAGTGTTTGCAAAGTCTGCATAAAGCTTCTCTAGAATT
Source organism: Rhipicephalus sanguineus (assembly GCF_013339695.2). Classification (NCBI taxonomy): domain Eukaryota; kingdom Metazoa; phylum Arthropoda; class Arachnida; order Ixodida; family Ixodidae; genus Rhipicephalus; species Rhipicephalus sanguineus. Next base: position 160,902,566 of record NC_051177.1, on the reverse strand, counting down.
TTTTCCACGTGCCGAAACTTGGCAACCTGGTTTACAAACCACGTCCGTGCCGTCTGCTCCAGAGGAAAATAAACGAGCCATAAGCTGGCCTTGTCGTGGCGTGTTTTCCCCCACTTGTTATGCAGCGTCACGCGTACGAATTGATCGAGTCAATCTTGAAGACTGTCGTACCAAGCGTAAGCTGCAAGAAAGGTTGTTGGTTCCTCCGGGCTCTTGACCAGGCTTGACGTAGGTGTCGAAAGCTCCCCCTTGTATTTCACACTATCTCTCTTGCAGAGCCTCGGTCCTCTGAAGAATGCCGCATTGAGGCGATTCTCACTTCTTTCGTTTATGTGTGCGTGTGTGTGTGTGTGTGTGTGTGTGTGTGTGTGTGTGTGTGTGTGTGTGTGTGTGTGTGTGTGTGTGTGTGTGTGCGTGTGCGTGTGCGTGTACCGTAGGCTGTTTTCACCGACGTGGCCCAACTCGCCTGTTCTCTGGCTTGGGCTTTTGCCAATGTGAATGACCTCACACCTGACGCAATTGGCAATGAGCCAGACCGTCTCTTAGGAAAGTATTCACAAATATTACGATGTTTTCTTTTATTTCTTTTTTTTCTGTAGACGTTTTGTTGGCGTGCAACTAAATAGCATGCGGGAGTTTTTAAGGGGTTCGTGAAGAGCTCAGGCGACATTATTAAAAAAATAGCTGCCCTGCTAAAACTGCATGCGCCTTACTTCTTGTAAAAAGAAGGGTGGATTCTGTGGTCATAGAATAGATTGAAGACAAATCCAGCAAGCCTGCATTCTACATTCAAGAAGAGGCGATGAGTTCAGGCGATTGTAATCGCAGTTTTTCTGGAACTGTTTGAATACATGACGCGAAAGCTTGCAGCGGTTTCCTGTTAATATATTTGAGAACATTCAGCCATAGATCAACTGCATCTTGTTGTTACGGTGAGTTAGTTGGCGGCTCTTACGTGATGGAAGACAGACGCTCCAAGATACAACGACAAGCACACAAAGACAAGAACGGCATCTGTTCCAGTGCCGTGTTCGTCTCTTTGCACTCGGTACTAGTATCTAAGTTTGATGCGCTACTCCCCATCACGACTATAGCTATATTCATGGCCATAGGAACAGAACAAAGAATAACCAAGGCATAGAGAAACAAGAATGTTACAAAAACATTTGGTCTTACCTTAACATACAAATACCATAAAGTCAGCTATAAAATTAAAATGTGGAAAAGAACGCCCACAGCGAGTTTGTGATATGCAGCGATTAGTACTTGAGTGGAAGGGTTGGATTTTTAGCTCACAGTAAGGGATAGGTTTGAAACAGGAGAAAGTGCCTCAGAGAAGGGTGGCCGACGTTTCGATAGGTGGACCTATCTTTGTCAAAGGCGCCTTGTCATCCCTGGCGTGTTAGTTTTAAAGGGTTAGTGTTGACGTCATATCCAGCGGTGGCGCTGTTGGTAATTTCTGCCTGGAAAGAAAAAACTCGGAAGCGGCAGAGTGTAGCTCTTGCCACATCATTTCAAAAATGTTTGCAACGGCGATCGGGGCTCTCATCTCAGAGGTAAGAGAAGCTAGAGAAAAAAAAAGAAAGAAAGAAAAAAAAGGGGGGGGGGGAGGAAAAGCGGGGTGGGGTGGGGGTGGGTTGGCGGTCTAACGAAGCTGGAGACACCAACGGCAATACGAAGAAAAGAAGGGGGGAGCTTGTACGAAACTGGAAGGGTGCAGCGGCGCGGCGAGTCTAGCCCTCACAAAGGGCCGCAGAAGATGATGGGGAGGACAACTACAGTCCGGGAAAGCGGGCAGCGTGCGTTTAAATGTCCACATGTCGACTTTAAGTGATATTGAGGGGGGTATCTGAAAGGAATAGGTGAAGTCATTGGCAGACATATGCAACACGTGTCATCGAAAGCCACAGAAGTTGGGCCGCCGTCCAGTTAAAAAAAAAAAAGAAAAGAAAAAAGATGGAAAGGAAAAGAAGGGGGTTGGGGGGTGGGGACATCGGAATTGGGCGCGGAGAACCTGCTGGGTAGGCGAGCGCTGGGACATTGCGGGGCAGGGGCGGTCGTAGAAGGGCGGAAAGGGGAAATGAAACCGTGGTTCAAAGGTTCTATAAAAAGAAAATCACTTAAGAATGACATGCGTACATGCCACCTATCGAAACGTCGGCCAGCCTTCTCTGAGGCACTTTCTCCTGTTTTAAACCTATCCCGTATATCCATCTGTCGGCTCCCATTTTAATCTTAGCTCACAGTAAGTAATATAGTGCAAGTGACCCTGATCAAATCTGTTGAATTTTGGGCTTGTTGGTACACACTGACGACGCACAAATATAGCGCTGAATGAACGGAGACACGCTTCTAGTGTCCCCGCTCATTCAGTGCTATATTTTTTCGTCGTCTGATCAAATGTTACATGCGTCTGATGACTTTAAGGAATAGTATCAAATTTCCTATTGCAATGCCTAAGGACCGCTCTTAAGTTGAGGGAATTGCAGCTGAGAGTGAACAGTATTGCGGTCACATCTGGGCCATGAGGCGCACTGACATTTTGTGCGCGCATTGAAATTGCCCTAACTGAATGTACGGAATATGGATGTGCAGACTGGTATTCGTTGAGCCCGCATGTTATGGAATAGTGGCCTAATTTATTTTGCGTCTTTGTAGTTTCCTCTTGAAGTATCGAAATATTCACAGCGGAGCAGTTGAAGCTGTTTTTTCCAGTTGCTTCGCTTGACCAGAAAATTATCATCATCACGAAGGGCCTGGCAAGCACAGCTGCGGTTAGCACGTGCAACGCAATAACTTGGCCGGCAAACGCTCTCTTCGTCCTCTTCTTCATCTAACAATTGGTTGCAATTAAAGACAGTTTGCTCTTGGCGACGTAAATTCGAGAAATGAGCATAGTTATTGCTGTATCATCTAGTAATTTTGGAGATTATAAGATCTGTGGCCAGCACACCCATTGTGGTTGACACAATAGATGTGCAATGTAGGCAAATGGCACTACTGATCGCTGGCCCATTGCAAACAAAGAAGGCAACGGTTACCCCAACAATAGGAAACGGGAAAGGCAACAGCGGCTACGAGAATACCCCGAAGCGATTGAAGACCTACGCCAACGACGACCTGCCTGTAGCTCTATGAGAGGTGCAAACGCTTGGTTTCAGCGAGAGTTTCTCTATCTGGAATATGGACGTACGTGTCGCGTCTGTAAGCCTATGAGAGGTGCGAACGCTGGGTTTCAGCGTACAACTCGAACCTCTCGGCGCACAGAATCAACGTACAAACAACCTAGCATCGCCCAGCTAAAGCTTAGCAAAGATCTAGAAGCAGCTTAGAAACAACCGTCATCACCTAGCTAAGGCCTACACACAACCTAGAAGCAACCAGATTAGTCTTAGGAATCGTCAAGTTTCGCTGTTCCAAGGCTTGCGAGGCTTAGTGTAATTTTTTTCACTGAACTCTTCATGCGACGCAATGCGCAGAATGACACCTACAGGTGCCTGATCAAAGGTAAGCACGCGCAAACTGAGAGAACATAAGTATTAGTTACCATCTGTGTTCCTGACTGTGCAGAGCACACTGCGTGCCCATTATCTTCTTGAAGGAAAGATGATGACTTTATAAGGGCTCGTTTTTTAGTTAGACACAATAATAATGAGAACAGACAATAATGCCAATGAAAGTATAGGGGATGTTATTCGTTGTATTTAGGATAAAGTGTGAAGAAAGTAAAGTGAACGAAAAGATAACTTGCCACCGGCAGGGATAACATCCGCTATACTTACTTTGGAATTATTGTCGGTTAATTCTCATTAATATTGTGTCTAACTAAGAAACGAGCCCTTAAAAACTCATCGTCTTTGATTCATTCATAGCGAGGGTCGCGTTCTGGCAGACTTGATGCCTTCAGCTAGTGTGCGAGGGATTATTCGTCAGCTGCCAGCTCGTAAACAGATCACGTGCTACGTGACGCCAACAGGCATAAAAAGTGTTCCACACTCACCGCCTTGGCAGCGACTGGCCCTGCCTAACACTCCTAGGTTTAAATGCCCATATATACCCTATAAAGTGGACGGGAGGATGACCGCCGCCGTAGCCCAGCGGTAGAGCATCGGACGCGTTATTCGAAGGTCGCATGTTCGGTGCCTGTCGGCGGCAAGTTATCTTTTCGTCCACTTTACTTTCTTCACACTTTATCCTAATTACAACGAAAAACATCTCCTACACTTTCTTTGGCATTATTGTCTCTTAGTTCTCACCACTATCTTCTTGGTAATACACAGTTGCACGCTCCCTCGAGTCGCTGGGCCATTGCAAAACCGTCGCATACACAGAGAAGCATGCTGCACTGCCGTCAAAACACAATTTTCACGTCCAGCGGGCGAGAACACAGTAAGACTGCAGGCACAAAACGCGCACACACTGCCGACACAGTTTGGCATTGCAGAAGTGGCGCTCACAAAGTCAAGGTACGAAATGGCGAATACCACGGAGACTTCGCTTCGGCATCACGCACGCCGCTGGGGCCGGTTAGCGGCAGCCTCTACTGGCAATTCGAAACTTCGACAACTCTTTTCTCGCGTTTCTTCTTCCTTCTTATTATCTTTGTTCTTCTCTTTTTTTTCCCCGCCTTCGCGCGCGCATGCGTCTTCAAGCTTTCTCCGGGCTCGCTTGGATTGCGCCGAGTCTGGCTTCCGCGCTCTTGCTCGGCGAGCAAGAGGGCCGCAGCCGCTCGAAGGTTGAAGAGAATTTTTTCCCGTTTCCTCTAGAACGCATATAGCACTGCCGTTCAGTGCGGCCGCCAGATAGAGTTGCGTCAATTTTTTTCGTCTGCCTGTCCGTACACGGAATTTTATTCCGTGCGCTTAGGCGCGCCACCTCCATCCAGTTCGTTATCTAATAGCGTATACTAAGTGAACATGCGGTGCCATTCCATCACATCGAGGGTTCGCAGGCTTCTCCTTTTAGTTCCATTTTGATTTGATAGAAAAAGAACATACGCGAGTGATTGCGTGGTTGAAGTCTTGCATGAAGCCTAGCCCAACAGTTCAAAGTGGGCTCTCGGCAGCATTCCGTACAACAATGTATATCGGTCGACGAGACGAACAATCGTCGATTGGTGCGTTCATGAATTTATGAAGCACTCTTAGAAATGTGTGCTTTTTATGATAACACACTTCTTTCTACCGCAGAGCCGCGTGCATGCCCGCCAGTACTGAAGGCATTGTAGAAAGCTTTGGGGAAAAAAAGAGCAAATATGATCGAGGAAGTGAAATGATAGCTTTTTGTTGGTTTTGTTCTTGAACTACATGTTATAAATGACGTCAGATTGTGAATTTACCACTTTTCTCCTACCTTTCATCCACATTATTTGAGAAGGAAGTAAAATTAAGGACGCAGAGACTCATTACACCCAAAGGCGGTATTGTCCAGATGCTGGTAGTGTTAGGAGGATTGTAGACCTTAAAACGCCCAATTAGGCTAGTTTGCGTTTACACTGCCGAACCGAACCCTTAGCCACTTCTTTTGTAGTAGAAGGTAATTGGCAATGAGACATCGCGTGATACAACAGTTGAGCTTGAGAAACAAGGAGTGCCGCGTTCGAAATTAAAAAAAAAAACGATGCCGAGATTCATAATATAAAGATTTGTCACTTCATTTCTTGAAAATAGGATTAAGCAGGTTTCCTTACGCTACCGCATAGCAGGCATTGTATACAAAAGTAATCCTCATAAAGCACTTTTCGAAAGTACCTGCAAGTTTTCCCAGAAAATGTTTTGTTCGTGGGTCACAAGCATCATGCCCGCTCTATTCACTGTGTTTATCCTGTATTTTCTTTCTTTTTTTCGGATATCAATGGTTGTGAACGCTGGAACGTTGAATAATGTGGTTATCTCTTGTACGCCTACGCTGAGAAAATGAACTACTCGTCGACGTTGCGCGAAGTACCAAAAGTAGCGGGTGCTGGCATAACAACGCCTTCTATTTTCAACAAGAGTAGCACGATAAGCTGCGAGAACGAGGATAAAGAAACTGCAGCGTAAGCGCTTACTCGCCGAGAGCAATCTTGTCACATAAAGCCGGGCTTAAAATTAGGGATAAAAATATGTTCCTGAAACCCCCAACAACTAAGCCGGAGGGCACCATTCTGACGAGCACAGCGTCGAGGAAAGAATAATGGACGAAAGAGCACAATGAGCGTGTTTTTCAGCGTGGTCCCCGGAAGCTCATTTGACGGCGAGATAATGTCGCAGTGTGCCCGTTCGCGCACGTTTCCGAGGAACTTTAGATAAACAAACGTTGACATGAATTTTCGTGGCAGCGTTTTATTGTACGCATACACAATGTTACTTTTCCAGATAAACCCGTCCTTGTGATAAAAAGCAAGACACACTGGCGCTGAGCTGGAAATCTTGCGTGTTTTTCGTGTAAATAGCATTTACGTTTCATGAAATATACACGTAAACACGCTTTTTAATCAAACCAAATCATTATTCGAGAATAATAGGGAACGTATTGAGACCCTTACCAATATTATTCCAACGATGGCCTGATTTATGAAATAATGATGTTATCTCATATGTTTAATTTCCGAGGAGTGACAACTGTAGAAGCACGTGCTCATAACGAAGTTTAAGTACACACTATGTATAAGCCCAGGATTATGGAGGCTCATATCTGAATGTTCGCAACGTGGCTTTGCAGTACGCGCAATTTTGAACAAGGAAATCTTTGTCTGTTCTGCACATATGATGAGGTATCAAAAAACCAAGAATAAGGAAATGGTCCCGAGCGCCTGAAGTGACAAATGTAAATAAACGAATAGAAAGAACTATGGAATGATAAGTTGCAATGTTCTCATAGCTTAAGCTAATGATCACCAGATCTCTGACATTATATCATTTCCAAATAAATCATAGATATATAAAGTATATTATACAGAGGGCGACCAATAAAACAACATTGATCAACCCAACAACTTACTTATTCAATCATTTATCGATTAATATAATCAAGAAGGCTCGTACCGTAGATGTAGATCATAGATCGAAGGGCCAGAAACGCAACAGAGCACGGCAGAAGACATAGTGTTACGAGGCATTCTGCATGAGCACGCCGTTGGAGACAACCCAGGGACGAAGAGACAAAGAAGAAGCTGGAATGCGGCGCGAGATGCTGGCAGCCATTCGGTGCCACAGCTACTTGTAAGTATTGTAATATACCCGCTTCTGTCTCTTCAGTGTATTCCTGATTCCCGTGACATTTGGTGGAGCTGCGGGGTAGAAGAAGCGCTGTACAACGGAGCTCCGCAGTGGTCGTCGACTCGGAGTTTCCATGATGGAAAACGAGACCGATGCCATCACCACCCCTGCATCGGCTACGACAACGCCTGCACAGGCCACGGCAACGCCTGCACCGGCCACAACACCGCCAACATACGTGCTGACGCATCCGAAGAACCCTGGGACGTCCTGCGGTACGGATGAAGTCGACGTTGAAGATTGGATAGCTATGAACGTACCAGTGCTATCAATCGATATGACCCGACTCTCATGCTGGCCAACGTGCTCTTCTACCTAAAAGGCACGGCAAAGGTATGGTACGAGAACCACGAGGAGGAGATCGGAAGTTGGGACACCTTTAAGCGAAAACTTTGCGACTTATTTGGGAAGCCTATGGGTCGAAAGGCAGCCGCAAAGAAAGAGCTGTCCATCCGTGCTCAGACGACCACCGAACCGTACATATCGTACATTCAGGACGTGCTGGCTCTTTGTCGTAAAGTCGACAGCGACATGTCGGAGTCGGACAAGGTTGGTCACGTCCTGAAGGGAATAGCTGACGACGCGTTCAACCTATTAATGTGTCGGAATTGTGCGACCGTCGACGAAATTATTGAGGAATGCCGGCGTTTTGAACAGGCCAAAAGCCGGCGCATTGCGAAGTCATTCACTCGGCTGCCAAACACCGCTGCGACGTCCTCGTGCGAAGATGGACTGACCTCTCGTCTGCAGTCGTCGCCGGCGTCCGAAATTAAACGAATCGTCCGTCGGGAAATAGAAGCAATTACACCTGCTCTTCCCATCAACGGCCACGGTGATTCGCAGGTGCCCACAGTTTCCCTAGTCCAGTCAATTGTGCGGGAGGAACTCGGCAATTTGGGCTTCTCTGTCTGCGCCGTTGCTCAGTCTCGGACAACTGACTTCCGCTCAAGGTCGCCGCCTCGCAACAGGTCGCCGCCCCAGGAACAACGGTTCTATCCACGCTCGCGTAATCCGGCTGAATGGCGCACTGCAGATGATCGACCGATCTGCTTCAACTGCAGCCGCATAGGTCACGTCGCACGATATTGTAACAACCGTTGGTCGTCGCCTTTAAGAACCCGGTATGCCACTGCTAGCCGCGCCGACAGCTACCGCCGTTTCCAGCCTTCTGAGTCGTACACCGATAGCTACCGCCGTTCCCCGCCTTCGGAACCATACAACCTCGATGCCACTGCTACGCCGCACAGCCGCTCACCGTCGCCCCGAGGTCACCAGTCCCGTTCGCCTCCAGCGCGTCGCCCGTCGTCTCCGTCCCCTCTACGACGACGTCCGACCTCGCCGCTCAACCTTCGACAGGGAAACTAAAAGATGCAGCTCTTAGGGGTGATGCTGCATCTTCTAATTCCACCTCAAATCCTCTGCTTGTACTGCCGACACGACGAAATTTGATCGACGTTGACGTTGACGGCCTGACTGTTTCTGCACTTGTTGATACTGGGGCACATATTTCTGTGATGAGTGCTCGACTTCGTCGCCGCCTGAAGCAAGTGCTTACTCCGGCTGCTCTTTGTACTATTCGTGTCGCTGACGGAAGAAGTCCTGCAGTCATAGGAATGTGCACAGCACGCATCACCATAGCCGACCACCAGACATCTGTTTTGTTTGCTGTTCTTGAGCAGTGCCCAAATGACATCATTCTAGGATTGGATTTCCTGTCTACTCATGCCGCCCTCATTGACTGTGCAACCGGCGTTCTTCAACTTGAGCTGCCTCGGCTTGTTGATGTCCAAGCTTCACCGCCACACCATTTGTGCAGTGTAGATTATGTTCGGCTGTCTCCGCAAGCCGCCACGTGGGTGGCCTTGACGACATCACCACCTCTTCCCGACGGCGAGTACACGGTGTCTCCTTTACTTGACGTGCTATTGGACCGAAATGTTGCTGTGCCGCATACCCTCGTGAACGTTGTCGACAACTGCGTACAGCTCCCGCTCCTAAACTTCAGTACCTCGACCAAAGTTCTACCGCAAGGCATTTCATTGGCTAACGTATCAGCGCTTGATGCATGCGACATCGTGGCATTAGATGCTGAAGATTGCTCGTCCTTTATTACAGCCAGTCCAGCAAGCGCACCGCCCGACGAAATCACGAGAATGATTGCCCCTGATCTTCAGCCTTGTCAAGCTGCGCAACTCCGCCACGTTCTAATAACCTATAGGGATATCTTCGACTTCGATGACCGCCCTTTAGGTCAAACGTCATTCGTAAGTCATCGAATACATACCGGCGATGCTAGTCCTGTCCGACGGCGACCATATCGTGTGTCCCATTCAGAACGCCAGGTCATACAACGAGAAGTCGACAAGATGCTCTCCAAAGGCGTCATAGAGGCCTCTTCAAGTCCATGGGCGTCACCTGTCGTCTTCGTCAAAAAGAAGGATGGCAGCTGGAGATTTTGCGTCGACTATCGTGCTTTGAACAAGATAACCCGCAAAGACGTATATCCGCTGCCACGAATCGACGACGCCCTCGACTGTCTTCATGGCGCGAGATACTTCTCATCCATAGACCTACGCTCGGGTTACTGGCAGATTTCTGTTGACGACTTAGACCGCGAAAAAACTGCCTTTGTCACTCCGGACGGCCTCTATCAGTTCAAGGTTATGCCTTTTGGGCTGTGCAACGCCCCGGCAACGTTCGAACGTATGATGGACTCCCTCCTTCGTGGCTATAAATGGTCCATCTGTCTTTGCTACCTAGATGATGTCATTGTCTTTTCCCCAACGTTTAAAGTCATCTAACTCGCCTGTCGACCATTCTAGCTGTTTTTCGTCGAGCGGGGCTTCAGCTAAACTCCAAAAAGTGCAATTTCGGCCGGCAACAAATCACTGTGCTTGGTCATCTTGTAAGTGCCACGGGTGTACAACCTGACCCTGCCAAGATTAGCGCTGTCAAAAACTTCCCTGTGCCCTCTTCTACTAAAGATGTTCGGAGTTTTGTTGGCTTATGCTCCTACTTCCGACGTTTTATACGCAATTTCGCCACCATTGCCCGACCGCTCACCGACCTCCTGAAAAGGGACGTGCCCTTCTCGTGGTGCCAGGACCAAGCGGCTGCGTTCTCGGCGCTGATCAAATTGCTCACTTCACCACCTATACTGGCCCACTTCGACCCATCAGCGACTACTGAAGTTCGCACAGACGCCAGTGGGCATGGAATCGGTGCCGTCCTCGCCCAACACCAGGGGGGCCAAACGTGTTATTGCGTACGCCAGCCGCCTTCTCTCCACATCTGAGCGCAACTATTCAATCACGGAACGCGAGTGTCTTGCGTTGGTCTGGGCTATCGCAAAATTTCGTCCCTACTTGTATGGCCGCGAATTCTCAGTTATTACCGACCACCATGCTCTCTGTTGGTTGTCATCGCTCAAGGACCCAACTGGTCGCCTTGGTCGCTGGGCTCTACGGCTCCAAGAGTATTCCTTCGACGTAATCTACAAATCGGGCAGGCTGCATCAAGACGCCGATTGTCTCTCGCGTCATCCGGTGGAACCTGCTAGCATCGCTGACCATGAGAATGATTCTTGCGTACTCGCCATATCTGATTTGCGCGACATCGGCACAGAACAGCGTCGGGATGAGACCCTCAAGATGCTCATTCAGCAAGTCTCCTCGGGACGTTCCGACCCTTCTCTCCGCCGATATGTCCTACACAATGACGTTCTGTATCGCCGCAGCATGAAGCCTGATGGTCCGGAATTCTTGCTAGTTATTCCCCGACACCTGCGTGCAACCATTCTTCAACATCTGCATGATGCCCCGACTGCGGGACACCTGGGCGTTTCACGCACCTATGACCGCGTGCGGCGGCGGTTCTTTTGGCCTGGCCTGTATCGCTCTGTGCGCCGATATATCGCTGCTTGCGAGCTCTGTCAGCGTCGCAAACGTCCTGCTCTTCCTCAGGCTGGCCTGCTGAAACCTATCGACATTCCAGCGGAACCATTCTTCCGCGTCGGCCTCGACTTGCTCGGACCTTTTCCTACGTCCGTATCGGGCAACAAATGGATTGCTGTCGCAACTGACTATGCGACCAGGTACGCCATAACGCGTGCTATGCCAACTAGCTGCGCTACTGACGTGGCGGACTTTCTGCTCAGTGACGTCATTCTTCGGCACGGGGCTCCGCGACAGCTTCTTACGGATCGTGGCCGCTGCTTCCTTGCCAAGGTCATCGACGAAATCCTTCGTAGCTGCTCTACCGAACATCAACTTACTACAGCCTACCATCCGCAGACAAACGGTCTTACCGAGCGCCTCAACCGAACTCTCACGGATATGTTGTCAATGTACGTCTCTACTGACCACCGTGATTGGGACGCAACTCTACCCTACGTTACTTTTGCATACAATTCGTCCCGGCATGACACCGCCGGCTACTCGCCGTTCTTTCTTCTGTACGGCCGCAACCCTACCTTGCCATTCGAGACGCTTCTTCCATCTGATCCCGCCGTACCAACCATGTATGCTCAGGATGTCGCTTCTCGAGCCCGCGTGGCTCGCCGCATCGCTCACGCTAGGCTCTGTGCTTCTCAGGATTCACAAAAAGTGCGCTACGATAATCGGCACCGCGAAGTCGACTACCCTCCTGAATCTCTTGTCCTACTCTGGACGCCGTATCGACGCGAAGGCTTGTGCGAGAAGCTCCTCCCTCGCTACACAGGGCCCTACAAAGTTATCCGCAAGGTCAACGACGTCGACTACCTCATCGCTCCCGTCCTTCCGCTTTCGTCTTCTTCTGCTACACCACCTACTGATGTCGTTCATGTGTCGCGCCTCAAGCACTATTACACTGCCAGTCCTGAATGAGTGAGGCGGCGCCGAGACGGCGCTTTGTCCGCCGGGGGTGATGTTACGAGGCATTCTGCATGAGCACGCCGTTGGAGACAAACCAGGGACGAAGAGACAAAGAAGAAGCTGGAATGCGGCGCGAGATGCTGGCAGCCATTCGGTGCCACAGCTACTTGTAAATATTGTAATATACCCGCTTCTGTCTCTTCAGTGTATTCCTGATTCCCGTGACAATAGTATTCAAAACAAGAGTGCAAAGGGCAAAAAGCAATGGTAAAGGCACTAGACGGCTAAGCATATCAGCATAAGTGAAGAAGATGCAACAGAACACTAAATAAGAGGGGCGCTTCGCATAAGCAGCTTCCCAAAGGAGGCGAACGCACAAAAAACACCTCAGGTAAAAGGAAGCTAGGCCGCTTTCGGCTTGCAGTATCGACGCAAGAGATATGCTATGCATTTCCACTCAGCTTTAAAAGAAATTATTGAGCACCAAGATACTGATAACTTATTCCACTTGCTTTTGAAATAGCAAGCCCTTTACCGGCGATCATTTTACCAGCATATATGGAGAAACAATTCTGGTGATGCTTCACAAACTTTTCTGTTAAATTTTCTGTGCCATTGTTCGCGTGATCGTATGCCTTTATAATCGGCGTGGTCCCATGTGGTGACATGTGGTGTGCCGCAATTGTATATATATATATATTATATATATATATATATATATATATATATATATATATATATATATATATATATATATATATATATATATATATATATACAGAAGAAGCACGGTGTCTGATGCCCAAATGAATGAAACCGCTGTGGGTCCAATTTTCGTCTGACAAAGGCCGGGCCCACGGCCGAAAAGGTCATAAAAAGTTTGCACTGGGATATATATATATATATATATATATATATATATATATATATATATATATATATATATATATATATATATGAACGAAAACTAGTCATAGTGAAAAACATAACATTTATTCTGAGCTTTCGGCCGGTCCCCGGCCGAAAGCTCAGAATAAATGTTGTTATGTTTTTCACTGTGACTAGTTTTCTTTCATATAATTAAACCAATAGCCAGGAACACTCTTTCGAAACTATATATACATATATATATATATATATATATATATATATATATATATATATATATATATATATATATATATATATATATGCAGGGTATTCCAGCTGTCACGCAGCACGATTTTCAAAAAGAGGGACGGCGTTACGCGAGGCAAACGTACTGCATGTTGTTTCTAGTGCCCTGGAGTAGCCACTGCTATATTTTTCGTTAATGAGGTTTAATTAATATGTCATAATGATATTTGTAACTCGACAAGAACTCACCTAATTGTCAAAATGTCAATGAGGCGTATGTAGGCATGTTCGAAGGACATCTAAATGCGCAATTTTTAACAACGTAAATATTACGTGCTCATTTTTTCCGGCTGATAAAGAAAGCCCGCGAAATATGAAAAATAACACGTGAGTACGCTCCCACCCACAATGGAAACCAGCGCCCTCAATTAAGCTTAGTGCAAACAACCGCTTGGCCTGTTATCGGTAGCGAGAGACAGGGTTCCGCATTTTGCAAGCGTACAGGTCGGGCGCCAACGATATGCCTGCAATTTCGCTGGGATTCATTCCGTTCGATAGTACGCCACAATCATCATCCATATCTCAAGGCCAACTGTTCTCACTGATAACGCGGCAGGTGTCCTGGGGGGCGATCGGAGATCTGTTCGTTCCGCTTGTTCGTTCTCCTGGGGAAGAACAAGCGCGCTGATTGCCTGAAGCGGGAGATGCCACTCAAGGCCGGGGGGTGTCGCCATTTCTTTTTTTTGCTTGATCTTTTCTTTTTTGGTGACGTCATATCGCTTCATAACAAGTAGGGTGATCGGGGATCTCTGTTCTGCGCCGTTCGTTCTGCACCCTTTCTGGCGGCGCACGCGATTAGCCGAAGCCGGAAAAAACCACGTCTCTGAGGGGCGTAGCCATTTTTCTTTTTGCTTGATCTTTTATTTTTTGGTGACGTCATACGACGTCATAACGAGCATGTCGTCTGCTACAAACGAACGGATCGCGAGGCCGTTCGCACGCGTTCTCAAGAGCGAACAAACGGCTTCGCGCGGCATGATGCGGCGGTTGCGGCTGCCGCAGCAGCTGATTTTGAGAAAATGGCGCTTGCGACGTGAGCTTCTCCTGCGGTTGGAGGTGCGAGGTGCTTTGAAGACATGAGCGAGTGCGGCGTCGCTTTCGATTCTCGAAACGAACAGTGCGAACGAAATGAACGGGCCTGCCACTGGGCTGTGGTCTTACGCGCAGGAACTTCTTAATTCAAAAGCGCTACCAGCTACTGCCACGTGTCGTCCCGGACCTCACTCGTGAACGACGGCCCCAGCGGGCACGACGGAGTAGCTATCTGTGGGTGCTCTTTTATAAAAGACAGCAGAAGCTCCTTTGGACGATCCGACACCCGGGAGCCAAGCCAGACATTCCGGTGGGACGACATTGTGAAAAACTGCGCCAACCGCTACTTTTCCCTTCTTTTTTTTTTTTCGCGTGCGCGACTTCACATAGCGAGCACGTTAGAAAAACTGACAGCAATAAATATCAGCACTCAAACCTATTGCTGTTTCAGAGACTGCTTGAGCTTGAGAAGAAAAACAATACCTTTTCGTATAACAACTGTATTTATTAGAAGGCGAGAAACACTTCGTTTTGTAATATACGGTCCCCTTGCCGAGGACAAACGATGCGCGTCTACTTCCGGAAAGGTCGCCGCTCACCGCTTGACGATTGGCTGTCCTCTTCCTCTCGGCGGAAGAGAGCTGCGGACCGCCCACTTTTATGACGTAACACCGCCAGAACGAACGCGGAACGAACAGAGATCTCCGATTCCCTCCCCCCCCCCCCCTGGTGTCCTGGCGCGGCAGGTGTTTCTTAGGCCGGGGAGTGGCAGATATGGCACAGCGTTTTCTTTTTTTCTTTCTGCATTTTTTCCTTGATGCTGTCTACCTCATATGGAGCCTGTTTGAGGGCGCTGGTTCCCGACGCGCGCAACAGTCCAATCACGTCTCACTTTTCATATTTCGTGGGCTTTCTTGATCAACCGGAAAAAAATCAGGGCGCAATTAGCACGTTGTTGAGAGTAGCGCAGTTAGATGTCATTTGAACATGCCTACATACGCCTCATTGAAATTTTGACAACTAGGTGAACGCTTTTCGAGGCACAAATACAATTATGCTTAATTACTTAAAGCTCACTAACGAAGAAAATAGCAGTGGCTGCTCCAGAGTGCTAGGAAGAATATGCCGTAGGTTTGCTTCGCGTAACTCCGTTCCTTTTTTTTTTTTTAAATCATGATGCGTGATAGCTGGGACACCCTGTATATATATGTACATGCTATAGGAAAAAGGTATACATTTATAAAATAATGTTTATTTGTCGACGTTTCGATCGGAGTGCGATCTTTATCAAAGTCGGATAAAGATCGATTTTTTGCCTTGATAAAGATCGGGTGTGTGTTACGAACGCGAAACCTTGCGGTTTACATTCACAGGTCATGAGCTGAGATACTGGATCGTCACTCCATACAGCTGAGCGCTTGGGATTACTGCACCTCAGTGTTCCAGTTCTTCACTAGAATATACATATGAGGCACCTAAACATATTTAGCACGAAGTAAGAATGGAAAAGCACACGTAGGTAAAACATGCCCTGTTCACCGCTATTACTGTTTATGTTTTCGACAGATATTTGTCCAACGCTCAGCACCTGGTAAACTTTAGCGCTTGATATATATTTTGTTTCTCCAAGCACATTTTGCCACTTTTTGATGGTATATATAAGTATATGTGAAACACTGAAAAATAGGGGGTCCCCCTAAGAAATAAGGGCTTGGCGAAAATGGAAGTAATACGTAGTACACGAAAGCTATGAAAAATTGCAGCGGAACTTGTCTCGCGATGATTGATGCATATTAATTCGATCGCTGAAGGAACGTGGGCGCTACCGATCGTACTATTTTCCGTATCTCCAGCTATCCCTATTGCGTGGGCGCCTACAGTTTAACGATACTGATGTTATCGTCATTCTTATGTTACTTTATGCCCCTATAGTGCCTTTCTCTACTCTTCAACTTATCCGCACCAGACTGCTGTTGACAATTATTCACATTCATATCGTGGTTTTGGGACGTTAAACGCCAGATATTATTATAATACTACAAATATTCACATAGATAATATCGCATGTCCAGTTGCCCAAGTCCAATAGGCAATTTGTTAATTCGGGCACATACTCAATGGCACAAAGTCATAGCCCCTAGTCCGCAGGGAAGAGGTTTTATGGCTATTTTCACGATCCTAATTACACGGATATAAACACTTATATTCTACGTGCCTGAAACGCGCGTTGATTGCGAGGCTGCCGTAAAACGATACTAAACAATGAATTTGGCCGTACAGTGTTCCTTACCGGGCACTAAGGTGAAGTACCATTACATTTCTCCAGCTTTTTCTCCATTGAAATCCGAAAGTCATTACTGAGATCTAACTCGCCACATTGAGATCTCTAGGGTGCAGTCATAGATGCTAGATACTACGACGTCTGTAAATCTCCGATCAAAGTGCGTTCAGAAGGACAAACTTTCTATTGCAGCGGTTTATGTCGCCAGATTTATTAAACATATGAGAAACAAGTACTTGTATATTGCGCTCATGTGCATGGCGCATACATATTAGACCAATACCTAGATGTAGCTCATGTAAGAATAAATATCGGCTCAATTACTAAATATTTCACTTAAGCGTTGGCCTAAGGGGGATCCCCCTTGTACAGTATTATGTGAATGCGCAGATTCTTCGCTGTCGGCCTTTGGCATTGATACACATCCTTGCAATTATTAACATACAGGACACCGACCAACGTCAAAACAAAATAAAATGACGTTTCGGGATCCGTACGGATCCCTTGTTCGCAATGGGAAGACGGCTTAGAAGCAGGTTCTTGAGCGCATGACGGCAAAGTTCGGTAGTGCAAGTGGTTTAACGTGCCAGATGATCTGTTGTTTGTGTTACTGGATGTATGAATTGTTAGTGATTCGAGATTGAGCCTCGTTGTCAAATTCTTCTGCGTGGCCAGGATGCGCGCGTTCTTCCAACTTATCCCGTGGCCCGTCGCCTCAGCATGCTCTGCGAGTGCATTTGTCATTCTGTGGCCCTCGGTGACGTCATTTTTGTGCTGCTTGAGACGCCTGCAGAAATTTACGCTTTCGCCAGTGTATACCGATGTGCAGTCGGCATATGTAATGATGTAGACCACACCGGGGAAACGTTGCTGAGGGAAAGGATCCTTCACATTTAACAAGTCACCCTTAAGCTTGCTTGCTGGCACATGTGCGATCTGCACAACACGTTTTCTACGGACACGAGCTAAGGCTTTGCTTACATCTCTAATGTACGGAACCTCCGCACGCTTGTGTGTTGACGCTGTATTATCCGTGGCTTGAATGTTGGGCTGCTGGTTATGCATGATGAATTTTGTTCTCTTCCTCATAAAATGCTCGGGGCACCCATTCCTGATCACGTCATTTTCAATGGGATGGACCTCCTCCTGCAGGCTGTTTTAATCGGAACAGGTGCGAATGGCTCATTGGTTTAAAGAACGAACCACTGAGCTTTTGTGGGCTACGCGATGTGACCTGTTCTTTAACAATGCCTTTATCTGACCAGACGGTATTCTCTCGAACTCTCGATTATTCTTGTAATTAACAGTACGTTGACAATGCAGCATCTGTCGCAGCCGCAACTGCATCACAAGAGTTTCACAAATGTCAATCAATCAGTCGGACAATCTTTTATTTTCGTTTTTCGTGGACACAAGAGTACGAAAAAGAGTGGCATGAAAAAGAATTAAGATACCTTCGCACTAGGGGTGTCAAGCCTGAAGGAAATGCGGAGCTAGGCGGCCTTCCTTGTTTATCTTTATTTTTCGATTTCTTTCTTTCTGTCCCTGTGTATTAGTTTGTCTTTCTCGCTCTTTCTAACTTTTTTCTTTCTTTCCCTTCTCTATGTCTCTCTCTATTTCTCGCTTCCTTTTTCTTTCTATCTCTCTATTTATTTCTCTCTCTTCCTTTCTCTTTGGTGTTTCTTTCCTTTCTTTTTCTCTATGTCTCTCTTGCTCTTCCTTTCTATGCTGAACTTCGCTCTCCCTCACATCTCCCCTCCTCACCATCGCTTTCCGTTCCCGCCACGTTGCCATATTATATTAGACAAGGCCACAAGGCTGTGCTACGTTCTCTCAGAGTGCCTGGATAGCCGAGTGGTTAAGATGCTCGCCTCCGGATCGTGAGTAGACCGGTTCGAATCTCACGGCCTCATGAGGAATTTTTTTTTCCGGAACATTTTTTTGGTTCTTGACATTCTTATTTCTTTCCGTCTCTCTGTTTCTTTCTCTCCCTCTCTGTGCTCTTTCTCTCACCCATCATAGTTATTCCATCCCGCGCCGGGGAAATCTGCGGACGTGTTTTGGATTATTAAAAGATCCGCTCTTAAAAGCTGATTCGTCGCCGTTGACAGAGCTCCTCGCACCCGTACATAGGCTACATGCAGCGTAAGTTAGAAATGAGCATAGAAAAAGTATTTTTCTTCCATTCGCAGTTTCTAAAGCAGTTCTTTTAACATTACCAGGAAGAATGGGGCGAAAACAACTGACTACACAGGCAGCTTTTCTTAATTTAGTTAGTATGTTTTGTATGCGCGCATTTCAAGACACGCGCTCCATCAAGCTGACTCCGAGTACTATTATTAATTTTTCAATGGTGATTCGGTAAGCGCCTAGGAAATATACGCCCTGAAGCTATTTCTGCAGATCCCTGTTGACGAAACAGGATGAACGGATGGATGCAGAACTTTGCTGAACCTCCTGAGGGGCACGACTCAGCGGGCCGCTAGCCCATAGTTGAGCCCTGTTATCGGGGGTTTCTATTGCGGATAGCCACTTGTCTTCGTTGATTTGGTCCGTGCCTCATAACGCGGGGCAACACCAGAGCATGTGGTCTAGGATAGCGAATTCGTTGCAGTGCCTGCAAGAGCTACTGAAATAAGTGCCGGCAAATATTTTATGTAACAAAGCCGGGCTGGGATACGCACCTGTCTGCATTAATCTAGGATTCAATGCCTGCGCTCTTGTTAAGTTCTTGCGAGGAAGGGGAGATAAAACCGAGCTAAAAATGCTGCGTAATTTCATTATATGTGGTCGGTTTATTTCTCTTCTCCGTATCTACGAGCCGGCGTTGGAGTTCTTCATGGTCGGGGAAAGCGAGACCGCGCCTTGGAGTGGGGCAGCTCGTTCAAATTTGTGCGGCCTCCCATGTTGGATCTCATGTTAGCAGGGAACCACGTGAGCGTTCCGATTTCTTGAACACATTTTGATTTATATTCATGTAGGTTAAGCCTATTTCTTTTGCACCACACGTTTAGTTGCTGACAAAAGATGGCAAACGATATTGTTTGTGAAAGCCGGCCCCTGACCGCAACTGACACAAGTGTGCAATGAACGCACCTGTCGCGTGTGCGCTGTGCATTCATTTGCCATAGTTGCTTCGTGGCACAAACATTGCAAAGGCAACTCTAAATAATAATAATAATATATATGCGATTTTACATGCCGAAGCAACGATATGATTATGAGAAACGCTGTAGTGAAGGGCTCCGAACACCATCTCGTGTTATGTAACATGCACTGATACCGCACAGTACATGCGCCTCTAGCATATCACCTCCATCGAAATCCGACCACTGCAGCCGGGATCGAACCCGCGACCTTCGGGTCAGCTGCCGAGCACCGTAACCGCTACACCACGGCGGCAGACGAATGCAACTAGGAATATCTCACGTGTTTTTTAACGCGACAGCGTTAAACAGTCGCAGAAACACTGGTGTCGATGTCGGCGTCAGCGTCGTTGGTAGTGAGCGAAAAGTCAGCGTTGTCTCTGAGTGAATATTCGAGACAGATGCAAATAAATAATGTTAAATATTCCGTTCGAGTGGGAATCGAACCCAGGCCTTTTGCATGGCAAGAAGGTGATCTACCACAGAGCAACGCCATTGCTTGGAACTGCTTCCGAAAAAAAAAAAAGACACCCTATGGAATGTCATTTAACGCGAGGAGTCTCCTTAACGTATGTAATGTTGTGTGGCAGAAGCGTAGAATCGCGCCAGGCGTCAAGACATGTGAATTACACAAGTGAAAGGTTGAAGGGCCCGCCCAATGCAAAGCATTTAGACATAATAAATCCTTATGATCACCAAAAGCATCAACGAAGTGAGCAGCTGCGTAGGGTAACACGTTGCCTTACGTACACGTTATGGGTACTTTGATGATTCGCAAAATGAATCATTGTGGCGTAGTGGGCAATTCGCAACTGTACTTGTAATAGGCACTGCACGATACTTTGAAACAGACAATGATACGCGTACAGACGTTCCTTTCATTGCGACATGATTGAGGTGTCCACCGAGATGCGATGTGAGGC